>NW_015150939.1:322266-341830 GCF_000732505.1 Cyprinodon variegatus | reverse complement strand
AATGTAGTTGCGCTTTGCTTTATGTAGTTGTGATTTCCTTAATGTAGTTGCGCTTTTAGATTTGTAGTTGCAGTTTGCACTTCAGGGCCACCGTAGAAACAAGCTCCTAGTATTGACCCCTCCACCCACACATGAGTCTGATTTGCAGAATTGACTCAAATCTAATCATAATTTCAAATCTGGATGGATAGGGATGAAGATAGCCTTTAGATGCTTGTTTGCTTCCAAACTTGTTAAAAATCAGCCCATGGGGATGAACTCATGAAGAAGGTGTAATTTTTGCACTCCTTTGTCAAAATTAAAAACATTTATAAACATTCTCCTCCTGTTCTTTGCCTTTGCAGAGCGGCAAAAAGACAGTAAAAGCAGTCCTGTGGGTTTCTGCTGATGGACTCAGGGTGGTTGATGACAAAACCAAGGTAAGAAAGAAATAATTTAGCCTCTGAGCTGTTTGAAAACGCTCACTGAAAAGCACTGTGTTGGCCAACCTACACTGATGATTGAATCGGTCTCAGTTTTATTGTCCTTTTCTGATATTTACCTCCAATGATCCTCCATCATTTTGTATGAGAGTGCTCCACAGACACACACTCCTCATGGGGGGTGAAGGTCTCCAGCAGCGAGCACAGATAGCTGCAGCTCTGCTGAATGTTAAGCAGAAAAGACAAAGCCTGTTGAAGCTGCTTCTATTTCCTCACCTGACCAGTTTTATTCTGACACCGCACACGTCGGCCTCTCCTGTCCTGCTCTCTCATCACACTTTTCTCCTTTGCTTCAGCACCCCCACCTTACCTTTTACAGCCATATTGCATATCACTTTTAAACTTGATCTGGCTCGCTGTGCAGGTCCTCAGAGGCTATTAAATGTTGTGGTGTTGGAGTTGGGCTCCTGTTTCCACAAAGATGGGGACTACAGTGTATAAAATATACAGCCTGTAACAATTGGGTAATTTAAAACTCTAGAAAACTGAAGAAAGTGACAAAAAAAAATAGCTAAAAGTCCCGTGTTTCTATATTTTTTTCTATGTTGTATTGCTTTGGTATTATTTCCAGTTTCTTCCAGCATTCCTGTTGTATTTATGTTAATATGCATTTGAAACGGCTCCTTTTCTCACCTGTGGTTAGTTTGTGAGACTTACAGCCATCTACACTGAAAAAAAAGATACTTTGGATCAACTTAAAAAAATTACTGTAATTTGTTACACCTAAATTTATTACTTTGTCTCAAATTAAAGCTACAGTGTGTAATAATTACAGGGATATACAGTCAGAAATGTAATATATTATACATAACTATGTTATTTATCATCATCTACGAGCTCAGCCTCTTAACCTTAATATTTGCGTTGCCTTAGAATTCGTTATTTATAATTACATAGGAGCGGGTCTCGCAGCCATGGAGGCAGACATCTTTGCGCTACGGCAGCGCAGAGCCAACAAACTAGCGATTGCGAAATCGCCAAAACGTCACAACGATGTAGAAAAAATAACGGGTATATTTATTATCTTAAGTCTACATGAAATCTATACCCTACACAGACTAATGAAATACTATCTGTAAATAAATCTGTAAGTAACGCTCGCCGTACTGTTGGGGGGAGAAGCGGTGGGGGGGGGATGTTCATGTTGCTGCAGTCTGCAGTCTGACCGCTAGATGTCGCTAAAAGTTACACACTGTAGCTTTAAGTTTCTGATGTGGTTGAAACTATACATTTTGATTTACTAGAAATATATATTTTACCTTAAGCCAAAGAAAGAAACTACAGTGAACCCTCGCTATAACGCGGTTCACTTTTCACGGTCTCGCTGCTTCACGGATTTGCATCATGCATTGTTAAACTTTATTGTCAAACATATTAATGGTGGCATGTCGGTTTATAAGGATCTTTTGGCCAAAAAGAGCGACAACAACTACCGATAACTATGTTCTTCTCTCCAAAAACACACACCTGCGCCGCAGGCTTTAGAAGAAAAAAACACCACAGAGCAGAGTCAGAATGAAGCGGCTCTGTCAGAACAGCAGTGAAATACTGTACTGTACACGTCAGTCACTATTTGTCCTACTGTACTTTGTATTTTTTTTCATAATAATTTTTCATTTTCTCCCGTTCCAATCCGTCACGGCGGGGCGGTGCTGATCCCCGCAATATTAACCCTTTATTTTGTATTGATGATTAAAATTATTACTTATTTATTTATAACTATATTATTTTACAGTACAGTACAGTAGCTATTTGTAAAAAACAAACAAAACAAAAAAACAGACAACAACGTTTATACCGTACTTTTATTTGTTAAACAAATGCTTGGGCCTGTAAAAAGTTTTTGTTCCTTGATTTCAATGTTGTATGGAGTATTTCATTGTATAATAACTAAATAAAGGTTTCTACTTCAAGGATTTCACCTATCGCGGGTTCTTTTTGGAATGTAACCCCCGCGATAAACGAGGGTTCACTGTACATTCATACAAAGTAAAACTATAACTTATAACAGATTATAAACAAGTTTTATGCTTTTTTATAATCTATTTTTTTCTATTTGGAAAAATGAAATCTGTACCATTACATACAAGTATAAATTTAATTTGGAATAAAGTGCTGACAAAAATGTAAAACTGTATTTATTTCAAAGAATAAAAACTTAATTCTGATCCAACTATATTTATAATTCATGATAACTTAGAGCTTGACCTTTAGTTGTTAAAAGATCATTAGTTCGATCCTATTATTTTTTTTTTTTTAAGCATGTGGAAGGATAAACTCCTAGGGACACTATTACCTTTGACTTGAAGTAGATATTTACTTGGAAAATAATTGTTTTAGTTGGTTGTTTCTGTGATAAGGGATTTTTAATTCCAGGTTAAGTGAAATTATTGGTTTCAAACCACACATGCATTTTTTAAGTTGAAACAACATCAACTTTTGACCGAATTAAATGGACAATTCACTTCTTTCAGTGTAGTGCACAACTTTGACGTGTCACATAAAATCCCCTACCTCAGTTTTAGGTTTCTCATCCACCACTGTTAGGATTAGGGTTAGGGTTTGGCCTCAGGGGAGGGGACAAACTGCAGGTATTGAATTAGGTAATAAGTCCATGGAGCAAAGGATTAGGTTTCCTCTTGATTTGACAGAACGGTATTGAATAAAATAGAAAATACTTTTATTGTCGTACAATGGGGAAATTCTAGTAATATTGGCACAAATAAAGATGATCAAGTAAACAAAAAACTTAATTTAATCTTTACAAACAGCAGTCAGCTGTCATTTCTATACATAAAAAAGCTTTAATATAGAGCATAAATTAAAACTTAAAGCAAACTTCTGGTTTGGATTGCGTCTCTCGACTATCCAGGTTTTATGCAGCGTCTTCTTTCTCAGGAGAACAACAAATTGATCGTTTACTGCAGGGTAGAGACTAAAACATGCTTTTAGCAGACAGAGCAACACACCTTCAGCAGCAATTCTACCAAAATTGTAAAAAAAAAAAAAGATTAAAAAAAATGTTTTCCTCTGTCAGAACGCTCCACCCAGAGCTCGTCAAGTAGAAAAGTTAGAGTTTTACCTGGTTTTATTTCCTAAAGAATCTTCTTTAAGGAACCTTTGAATATCCAATTATTAATAAATAATTGGAAATATTAATCAACAGGTTAATCTTTTAGCAAAATAACCGTTAGTTGCAGCCCTAGTTTGATTATGAAGTCAACATATTAAGAAAATCAGTGTTTTAGTGTACATGATACATAAAGCAAGCACGATAATTAAGGAAAGAGCTGCTTGTTGCGATAAATAAAGTGAGGTTTCTCATTCGATATAGATTTTGGCATCTTTCAGATAAAAACTGAGAGAGAAATTCTGCTTTCATTAAGATAGGAGCTATTTTTCAGTAGGTAAAGCAGAAAAAACGCAATAAATTCTGACCAATGATTGAGGATATATCTTCTTAAGACACTGATAGATGCTCTGCAGTTCCAACCACTTCTAATGCAGTCCTCCTCCTCCTCCTCTTCCTCCTCTGCTTTCGATGAATCATTCTGTACTCTTTTATTAAACCCACACAGTCATTATAGACAGTATAGGATCTGAAGGCACATTTAGGCTTCTGTTTAACATGAACCTCTGCTGCACCTTCGCCGTGAACCGATAGCTGGGAATAAAACGGCGCTATTTCTTTATTTCATTTCTTTCAGCAGCTGTTGGGGCTTCAAACTCGTTGCTTTTCTAGATGAAGCTCATTGTGAGTCATGAGGTGCACTGATCTTCTGTTTCTTTCATTTTCTTTATAGGGAACGTCTCCATCAAAGCCTCTGTTCATTGTTATTATATAAATCTTTAAATAAAGCGTTATCAGATTGTTTTGTGTTTTCCACGGCTCACAGACACCCATGAGGAGAACAAACACACACACCCACAGAAACACTGGCCTTTGCCCAGCCTTTCACCTTGGTACCAGCATCCCCTTTGATTCACTAATTGGCCCAGATTGAATGGACTCCCATTCTTTCCCTCTACATCTCTCTTTCCTTTTCTCCTCCTCTCTAGTCCTCCTTCTCGCTCCCTCTCTCTCCTCTTCCAATGCCCTTCTTGTTTTCTCACCGGCTCAGAAACACAGGAAGGAAGTGTGTGGATGAGTGTGTGAACCCTGCTCCCTTTCGTCTCCCCTTCACCTCTTGTTTCTCCCTCCTTCTGTGTTTGAGTGCGAGTCAAAGAGCCGAGCCGGGGGCCCCTTAATGTACACAGAGAAAGACAGGGCCCCCCTCTTAGTTTCATCTATGGTGACTGTAGACTCTGAGAGCTGAATCACCCTTTCACTGAAAGAAGGGCAGGCAGCGGAGGCGGCCCAGAGATTCAAAGAGGGTCAGTGTCATTAGTTGGTAGTTAGAGGCCTTTTCTGTCATCAGTGGGTTTGTAAATATGCTGGAGTGAAAGGAGGCGAATGAGGACCTAAAGCAGTGGGTCAAGTAATTGGGATCAATCCAGGGGCAAGTTTGGGCCAGGATTTTCTGTTTCTCTTTATCTAGGCCTTGAATAAATAAACCAAGCAGTGGATTTTTCCCTGGAATGTCCTGTCTGATTCCGGTTGCCTCTCTCCTGTCTTTGTCTGATTTCCTCTGTCAGGACCTCATTGTGGACCAGACTATAGAGAAGGTTTCCTTCTGCGCTCCTGACCGGAACTATGACAAGGCCTTCTCCTACATCTGCAGAGACGGAACCACCAGACGGTGGATGTGCCACTGCTTCATGGCCCTGAAAGACTCGGTGAGGCTGCGGCAAATCTCACACACATCCCCAAACTCAGCACCAGAACCTGGATCCTTTCAACAAACTTTAGATTCCAGAAAATGTTTCTAATCTATGGCACCAATATTCTTAAGTAAAATGTTTTCTAAATTTCAAAGCAGTGTTGGAAATCGATGGTGGTACCCAGGATTTAACGATGATCAATGATGACAATCCTGTGAGATGATGAAAATGTTTGAAAATTTGCTTTGGATATTTTTTGTATACAAAAACAGGTTCTCAAAGGAAAATAAAAAGTGTTTCAAGAAGCTGCAATCAGTGTAAAAAAACAAAATCCAGTCCAAAGAATTTTTAGGTTTAAGGTTAAAAGAAGCTCCTGAAATAAAGGAGGATTTTTATGGGAACTTATGGGTATAGCATTTGTTACGAGGGTTTAAAATAATCTAAGCATGGGGTTTGCGACGTTTAACTGTAATAAATGTTAATTTATTAACAGTTTGTGGTGAAAAAGGAAGGAAATAATTCAAATATTCAACACATTTATGTTGTGATGTACTAGAATCCGAAAGCATTCCCCGTGAATTAACAGATTTTTAAGATTTTACAATATTGTATATTTAACTTTCCTTAATGTAATAGGTGTCTATCTTTTTTTTTTCATTTCACTTTGATACAGACTGTCTCTTTTACAAGAGAGACCGGCATGGAAAAAAAACAAACTGAATCAGAATCGAGTTTATAGCCTAGTAGGTTTGTACTATATATATATATATATATATATATATATATATATATATAATACATTTTATTTAAAAAGGCGCCTTTCTGGACACTCAAGGTCACCGTACAAAAAAAATAAAAACAGTGTCAGAAAAAAATCAAAATAAAAACATTTAAAAAAATACAAAGGCTGTGACAGTGAAATTGATATTGAAAGAGAATAAGCAATCTTGAACAGATGGGTTTTGAGTTGCATTTTAAAATGGAGATATATATAGAATAAAGAATCTATAGCTGTATACAATTTAAAACATACACTATACTATATATATATATATATATCTATAATACGTATGTACTATATTCAAAAAAACAAAAAAAGGTCTATTTTGATTAAAAATACAAATGTAGCAATAAAGAAAGTACTTTAAACACTTTAAATGTTTGACTCAGTTTAAATAAGTGAATAAAATGAGCTAAAAACAAGAAGAATTGTTCCAAATGTCCTCTGATTTAAAGAAGGGATTACCTTTCAGTTTTACTGAGTAGACACTGTGAAATGATAGCATGTTAATGGCTAAAGCAGCAGGTTCTAATCCTAACTACAGGAACACTCTCTCATTGTCATTGTTGTGGCTTTGACATCGCTCAGTTTTATTGCTGAAAATCTCAGGACACTGCTGAAAAGAGGAGGGATTCTGGTCTAGGTTGGGAGAAACATAAGAATTGTTGAAGCTCTCAAGGTGGTAGGTTTGATTTCAACTTTGGTAGGGACACTGTTGGTCTGATGTCATTGGTCCTATGCAAAAAAATGCATGCTCGTTTTTTTTATGCTTTACGTGAAAATCAGGGTGTATTTCGTTTGAAGAGAAAAACAGCATTTCTTGCTACATTTATACAAATTTTATAAGCACTACACACACTAGATGCTGTTTATCAATGACTGACGCTTTACTGGCTCTGATGAATTAGGAAATAGGACTTTTGTCCACTTTGAAAAGGTTTGCATTTGAAATTACCTAAGACAGTAAGAAAATCTAACAGAATATAGTCTAAATACGTCTGTTATATGTGGATTTATACTTTTTTTTTTGAAGATATGGGATTGTGCAGAGGTAAACAGAGGTAAAGCCCACTCTTATCTTTTAAATGTTCTCTTTGTATCATTAAGACTAAACAAAATAATAGATTCAAGGGACGCCAAATAAATGTATTTAATTTACATGAGCACTGGAAATAGAATAAGAACCGACACTGAGCATTTAATATATTAAATTCACTCTACAAGCTCTACATCTAGGCTGTAGTTACTCTTTTTAACCCATTTCATGTATTTTATTTATGGCTGAAACAATTCATTGGATTAATCAATTATTGAAATAATGTCAACAAATTTAGTAATCGATTGATCATTATGGAGTATCGAGACTCTAAAAGATGTCTTTAGCTCACAGAGCGACCAACTAAGAGCAAGAATTATACCAAAATTGTAAAAAAAAAAAAAAAAAAAAAAAAAACTTCCATTTTAGATAAAACATGTTTTCGTCTGTCTATATTTCCCATTCCAGAACTCCTCTACTGCTGCAACAACGCTGTATTGTAAATTATAAACATGGAATTCACATCTAATTGTTGGTAGGGACAGGTAGGTCCGTCCAAGTTTTGGTAGGGACTTGTCCCTATGGTGCCTATGCAAACCTACGCCCATGGTGGAGGCGAAGTTTAAGTTGGTACTAATAATGAAGATGATTTTAGAAAATTGAGACGTGTTCCTCTTTTTACCCATAGAAAAAAGACTTCTGTAAATCTTAAACTATATTAAAAAAACAAACAAAAACAAACTAATATTTGCTTTGGTCCTTAGCAGCAGTTAAAGGCTGAAAGGAGTGTTTATAATGTGTGGATCTTGTCCATCTGGATAAAAGTTGCTGCTTTTGTTTAAAGCTTAAACTTTATAGCATAGACTTTTTGTTGAGAGGAAACGTTGAGTTCTGGTACCTTGAAATGTCGCCTAACTCCTATTGGTTAGCACCAATATTCTTGGATTTCGTTATTTAAAGTGTTTAAAGAGTTTTTTTTTTTATTAATATGTTTTAAAATCAGGGGAGCCCAGTTTCAACTGTGTAGAGCTGCTATGCAGCAACCTTCTCCAACTCACCTAGACTAATAGTGGCATGGCTCGACACAAGAGCTCTGCATACGCTTATGAGGGACATCTGAGACATTTGATTCGGGTTTGTTGAAGAATGGATGCATCTTAAAGCTACAATTGAGGACTGGATGATGGCGCCCTGTGCTTATACATAGTTATTTAGGGTAAACATTTCAAAGTATAATGGTTTTTAACTACATATGCATTGCTTTCTTACCTCTTTTCTATTTCATGTTAAGAATTAGTGCTTCTTTGAGTATTTTTTTTCTCAACAAGCCTTAAATGTTTTGCTGGATTAATAATCTGTGCAGGGAAAGTCAAAGGACAGACCTGCAGGATTAGAAGAGGGGATTTACCAGAATTCATTCTGTGTTGTTGTCTCTCTCTGTTTTCATCACTACGGCTTTTATATCCTTACTTCTTCAGCTATAGTGTTCCTTCAGGCTCTGTAACTCATTTTCTGTACAGTGAAGCTGCAGAAACAGAGAGCCACCATTTTTATGGAGAAAATATGAAGGAATTGGCTTCTTTGAAGTTCCATTAATTCATGTTGATTTTTGACAATGCGACAGATTTAAAAACCTTATCCTAATAAATTTAATTAAACCCAAATTTGAATGTGATCCAGTCCTTTAAATCTAAACTAATCATCAAACAAATAATAGCTATACTTTATCTGACGTCTGGAACTATCAAGTTCTGGAAATGAGACAGCAACATTTTATGCTGTCAATACTTTTTACCACTGTAATATTTTAACATTTTTTATTAATCTTTTATTAAAATCTTTAGTTTGCTTTTTTTTTTTTTTTTTTTTGTTGTTTTTACTTTTTAAGATCTCTTCTCATTGCAATTCAACTGACGAAACATAATTATCTGCTGTAAGAAAGATTATTTTCAAGTTAAATATGTTAAAGGCAACTGGCAAAGTTTTAACCATTTAATATCCACACCAAACGAACCTCCGATTCTCAAAGTGTGATTCAAGATTCAAGAGACTTTATTGTCATTCACATCACGTGTTACATGAGGTAGAACGAAATTGAGAGTCACGGCCCCAGCTAGATGTTTAGAGATATGTTTAAAAAAGGCAAAAGCTCTAGATTTTCACACAGGTTTCTGTAAGCATATTGAAGGTTTTAATTTATTTAAATAAAAAAACAAAAACCATATTATATGTATCACTTTTATGTAAAGAGTTGCCAACGAAAGCAGCATTTTAGTTAATTCCAACTTTAATTTGTACGGAAGAGGATTAGGGCCACTGGAAAAAAAAAAAAATGTTATCTGATTTTTTTAAATTTTATTTCAGTATAGTATAGGAAAAAAGTCAGAATTCTGAGATTAAAGTCAGAATTCTGACTTTTTTCCTCAGAATTCTGACTTTTTTTATTGTCAGAATTCAGTCAGAATTCTGAGATTAAAGTAAGAATTCTGGGGGAAAAAAGTCATAATTCTGAGAAAAAAGTCAGAATTTTGACTTTAATCTCAGAGTCAGAATTCTGCCTTTTTCCCCATGTTAAACTGAAAATAAAATTTAAACATCAGTTAACTTTTTTTTTTTTTTTTTTCCAGTGGCCCTAATCCTCTTCTGTAAATTTGCAAAGTTGGATCTAAATGAAAAAGCTTCCAGAACAATATTCTGTGTTCTAATAAGTAGTAAAAAATATTTAGTTCCTTTACTGCACTGAATCATACTCCAATACAGTAAAATAAAGCATATCAGCCCAAAAATAAAAAATAAAACTCATTGGGCTTTTTTTCTAGCTTTAGAACCTGCGTTGGTGCCTTGATAGAATTTCTCTGTATCATAGACTTACACAATTGTAGTCAAGCATCCCACACAAGCAGTAGGCTACATGTAGAACAGAGTGAATAAAAAAATATATAAATCAAGTCAAATAATGGATATTTAGAGAGATTTACAAGAACAAATGTCTGAAAAACTCCAGAAAATGAAGCAGTGCTGTATAGAAAAGTGGAAAAGATTAATAAAAGAAAAAAGTTAGCCTGGGTTACTGCTAATGACTATAGAGCAGTTCCTTCTGCTATGTGTGTTAATGACTTTTTTTGTTTATACCAGGGTGAGCGATTGAGTCATGCAGTCGGCTGTGCCTTTGCTGCCTGTCTGGAGAGAAAGCAGCGAAGAGAGAAGGAGTGTGGCGTGACGGCTTCCTTTGACGCCAGTCGCACCTCGTTTGTGCGTGAAGGCTCCTTTCGCATCAACTCCTCCTCCAGCCAGCAGGGCAGCAGCAGTGAGCGAGATGAGAAGCCTCAGGATAAAAAGAAAGGTAGGAAAGTGATCCAAGTCCCCACAGCTGACATTAACATTCAAAGTTTCCTTTCTTTTAACTGTTAAATGAATTTCCTGGAAAATTTTATAAACCACTGTTGACTTGTCTCTGTTTTCCTTAGATCCACCCTCTGTCATCCCATCTCTACCTCCTGGCTCCGCCTCTCCACCTGAGGGGACAGCGTCCCCGATGGAGCGTCCAGAACCCGGCGGGCCCCATGCTATCCCTCGCCGCCATGCACCCATTGAACAGCTTGTGCGCCAAGGCTCATTCAGGGGATTTCCTGCTCTGAGCCAGAAGAACTCTCCTTTTAAGAGACAGCTGTCACTGCGTCTCAACGACCTGCCTTCCACTCTGCAACGCAAGACGGACTTTGAAGTCAAGAACCCTGGTGAGTGTAGACGCCTGCTGACCCTACAACCTTAGTGACCTTGTGTTTCTTAAAACTAAACTGTTCAATAAGCTCTAGTTTTGTCAATTTTTTTGGTAAGAATACAGAAAAAATACACCTATTTTTTCTTTGATATTCATTCCTCTTCCATATAGGAAGGGCAGCAAAACAGGTGAATATTATGAGGATGTTTTATAAATGTGTTCATTAGATTATATTCCTCCTACCTTTATGCTTTTTTTTTTTTTTTCTTGCCCTTTAAATATTGGCTCATTTTGCAACTTCCATTTTTAATTCATCTATTTTCAGCAAAACGGAGATTTGAATTTGAATAAAAATTAATAAAGTTAATTGATGGATTAAGTATTATGATTTTTAATATAATACAGATAAAATTACTTCCTTCTCAAATAATGTGGTATACAAAGTTTTTATCTTAATTTAATGCAATTGATATAAAGCTGTTATAGGGTGGGGGGATTTATTACTGTTTTGGTAAACAGCTTTAATCTGGCATAATGATGCATTTACAGCACCTTAATAATAGGGACTTCAACTTTTTTATTTTGGTTTTTTATCTGCTTTTTACCTGCTGGTTTGAATCACAAAATATATATCTGACTCAGTTTGAAAAAAAACTTCAATGCTCTGCAGAGAGTAACTGTAAGCTCCCTTCATAACCCTCAGTCATAAACTTTGAACCTGCAGAATAAAAATGAGCGGTCCACAAAATAAAGGATTTGAAAGATGGGCAATAAAATATAGCGTTATTAAAGCATTCATCCAGTGACATTTGTTTCAACTGACTAATTTAATGACAAAATATGTCACAGTTTTTTTTTATTAGCATACATTTTTATTTAATGGAAAGAAGCATCAGTCCTGGTTTTTTTTACAAACACTAAACGATAAGTTGATTGTAGGATCATTACTATACAGTTTTTATTTTATTTTATGGTTTGATCGTTTACCCTTAACTGAATGGGTTTAAGTATTCCTTTTTCACTGAGAACTTACATCTCCATACATTTTAATTATTCACTTATAGTTTTTAATATGACAATAAGGGATAATTTGTACATAGCTGGTTGATAATTACGCATTCACATAGTGATATGTACTAGTTTGCATTAGAAATCCCTGATCTCTGGTTCAAAGTTTATGCTTTAATTTAAAGTTTGGTTGAATCTAATGTTAGTTGTTTCTTATAATACGTATATTATGTTCTCAATGAAAAGGTAGTAGGCCATTATATTTGCTCTTTGCTCCCTTGTGACATTAGAAATAAATCACTTATTGATCTGTAGGGTCAGCCTGCTAATCAAGTTGACCAATCAGAACAACCTCTAGAAATGAACAAAGCTACCATTACCAGGGGAATAACAAACAAACAAGCACACTTCCTCCGCAGTAATGTGTTTAAAGTCTTGGAGCTTCTAGACTCTGCAGGATACAGGCTGGATGATGAGAATAAAGCTTAGTTCAGGCAAAACAAGACACAGAGGAAAAACTTAAAGTTAGACCTATAATATGCTTCCAAAACCCAGTATAATCCAAACCCTGGAGCTTTACAATTTAACACGCTGAAGGGAAGAAAAAAGGCATCATAGAGGAAAGAAAAAATAAACAGCAAAAGCAAAACAATTCATAGACCTTAAAGGTTTCATTCACGTTCGTTCCTCAGTGTTTAGTGTGACAGACCATCACAAAGTTGCACCCAGCCTTAAATGGGGAAAATGTTTTATAAAAATAAAAAAAAACTAAACATGGCATCAGCCCTTGTATTTTGCTTCCTTTATGATAATCACCTCTGTTTGTCATTGCATCTGTGCATTCTCCTTCTCTGCGTTTAACTCGTCCTTAAGGGAGCAGTCGCTAGCTTTCAGCCATAAGCCATCTAGCAGATGCTTTGCTTAGATGGAACCAAAAGAGAGATTTTTTTTCTTCTAAGTGCAAAATGCTCCATGCAGCATAGAACTAAACCCATCATGAAACATTGTAACGGTAGCATTATGTTCTATGGATGCATGTGTTTCAGCACAGCGAGGAAAGCTGGCCAGACTTAAATGCAAATGGATGAAAATAAATACATGATAATAAGAGATTTGAAACTGGGGGGAGAATTTTTAATACCTTCCATCAGCACAACGGTCCAGAAACAGCAGCATTCATCCAGAGCAAAGCTTAAAAATGAGTTAAATGGCCTAGTCAAAGTTCGAACCTTAATCCAAACAGGAATCAGCAACCAGACTTTAAAACATTGTGACATGTTTGCACTTGCTTTCCATCCATACTGACTAAACTCAGCCTATTTTATCTTTAGAGAAGAATGGTCAAGGAGAAATAAAGCAAAGACTTATAGCTGTAGTTACAGCAAAGGCGATTCTCCCAAGTTTTATTTGTAAAAAGAAAAATTAAAAAATCTTTTATTTCCTTCCACATTGTACGTATTCATCACATAAAGTCTCAATAATAAAACGTGAACTTTTAAGGTTGTCATGCAAAAAGAAAAAAAAGAATTTGGTATAAACTAGACTGGCAATGATAATGTAAACGACATATAAGTCTGGAAGAAAGTGGATAGAGCTGGATTTCAGAGGTATGACTAAAAGATTTAGGGGAAACTATTTAGAACCAATGAGATAATTATAAATATGAAGCAAAAACATGTTTAATCTAAAAAAGAAAAGCTCTTAGAGCAGCAAGTTGTTGACATTTTAACAATATTTTTTGGAACATTAAATGGCGTTAATAAATATCACTCAATTGCAGCTGCCATCTTGACTGTAATGGCTACAGAAAAGCGTTGCTCCATTATGGCCCCGCCTCCCTTGCTGCGATTGGTCCAGTCTGTTTTTTGAATCTGGACAGTATTGAGCCTTACCAGACTGGCCCAGTGTGGCTGGCCAGGCTAGGTATAACTACCTTTTTACAAGCTAAATTTATGCAACATACATATTACTTTGGGGTATTGGGAAAAAAAGGTTCCCTTGAACTTACCTTGTTCTTTAGACATCCTTTACATCAGTAAGAAACCATTATTGAATCCTAACTATAGTTTCCTTTGTTCCAAACTGGATCAGTAACTCAACAGGCAAAACCTACTTCCTCCTTTAACCGATTGTCACATTTCTTAATCTTATTTTTGCCAAAATGTTGACTCTCTTTGCTCTCTGTTTTCTTTTTTCTTCTGTGTTTTGCCATCCTGTTGGTACCAGAGATGGACATGGGTTTGCCACTTGAGGGAGACAGCTGTATTAATGCACTGTGTAGCCAGATCAACACATCTTTCGCCAAGCCATCAGATGAGCTCTTTTCCAACCCATCCATGTCTGCAAATTGCCCTCCGACCTGCACTGTGCCCCCAATTTTGCCTCCACCGCCTGCACCTATCCAGGGTAAGAAGGAGTTATGGTGATTGATAGCCATAGATGGAGTGTTATCACTTTCTAAAGCTCTTTATTTTTGCTCTCAGCCACCTCCTCCTGGGTGCAGCCGGAACCTTCTCTACAGTCTCCTCCTCCAGTTTCTGCAGCTCTGCAGAGTGGCCACAAACGCACCCCCTCAGAGGCTGAGAGATGGCTGGAGGAGGTATCTAAGGCTGTTAAAGCCCAACAGACGCCTCCCCCTGGCCCTATCATTCCTGCTATCCCAGGGCCCCCTCCTGTTACCAGTCATCATATAACCACACAGGCAACCTTGTCTTCTGCCGCCGTGTCCACTGTCCCAATGCCCCTCGGCACTTTGTCCAAACCTCTCCTCTCTGGCCCCTCTGTTCTTCCCTGTCAAACTCAAATGCCTCTTCCACCCATGTCAATATCATCTGTTCCTCTGATACCAGGTCCTCCGGTGTCTGGACCCCCTATGTCTCTCCCATCCATGTCCATCCCAACTATGTCTGGTCCAAGCATGTCTGGAGCCTCTATGATGCAGGGCTCTCTGCCCGGGGCCCCTGGCTCCCTTCCAAGTGCAATGCAACCATTTCCCCTTACTTTTGATGCAACTCCCGCCCCTGTTGGGATGTTTGCCAGCCAGCCGGTCCAGCCTGCCTTTATGCCCATGCAGACCTACATGCCCGGTCTGGCCAGCAGTATGACCTACCCCAACGCCAGCGTGCCGGTCGTAGGCATCACACCATCACAAATGGTGGCCAATGCCTTTTGCACCGCTACAGGTTCATCAGGCACGGGTTCGACCATGGGCTCTGCTGCTGGAGGGTCTAAAGCAGGGCCATTGGGAACAGTTGGGCATCACCATTCCTATCCTGGAGTGGCCAGTGCAACTGGGCACACCTCAGGGTTTAACGCAGCTACATTTTCCTCCACCCCACCTTTGTCGACAGCCATTAACGGCCTCCCAGCCCACACTAGTGCAACGGCAATTAATGGGACCTTGAGCAGTGGCGCAAATGTTGGCAGCTGGCCACCAGAGGGGAGCCAGTTAACCGCACCGGTGGCCAGCGACCCTCAAGACGATGACCGATTCGAGGCCAAGTGGGCTGCACTGGAGACAAAAGCAGCGACGCAACCAACGGGGAACAAAGCAGCGGCTGCAGCTGCCAACCCATTTTCCAACAGTCTGCAAAAGACCTTTGAGATTGAGCTTTGAGTCACAGCCTGTCTCTAACAAATGTAGATCTTCCTTTGGATTTAAACCCCCCAAGGAAGATGGGAAGCTTTTCCAGGATTTTTGCTTAAACGGTATACAGGTCCTTTCAGCTGGCCAAGCATCCTGCCTGTGGCATCCTTGGGGTCGGTACTACAATTACTTTAGTTTCTTTCTTTACGGTCCCAAGTGAGATAGAAAAGAACAAAGATGTCTGCTGGGATGCGGTCGGGTTTCCAGCTTTCCAGACTTCACAAAGTGAATCCATTCAGTCCATCAGTTCCCAGCCTCTCCTTCCTGTTATCACTTCTCCACTCTGGCTTGACTATCCCTGCTGCAGGTCCCTGCATATACTGCATGTTCCTCCTACTGAAAGCACCGCAGTGTGGACGCTGCTCAGTGCTTTCTTTTCTTTAAAAAAAAAAAGAAAAGGTGGACTCCACTTGAATGCATTCCAATCCAAAAAGATAGTTTTGGATGTTTTGCTTGTTTTTTCTTAATGGCGAAAATGTTATGTTGTGTGGTAACATTGTGGAGAAGAACGGAACAGACCCAAGGGACACGTCGATGCTGATCGCAGCAGAGCAGGTCAGACGTCTGGATGCCTGAAAGGATGAACTTAAACAACTTACTGACCAATAATAGAGATTTATGGCCAAAATTATTTTATTTATTGCTTTTTGATTTCGACATGTTATGTGTACCTTCAAAACCCTTACTTTGAAACTGAGATTCAGAAGCATGTTTTAGTTTTTTATCCCAACTAATTTCTTTTTTATTTTAAAAAGCAGAGAGTTATCAGCAGAGAAAGGAATCCTAATCATGTAACAGGAACCAAATAACCACAACTTCCACTCCAGCTGCGTACTGGCACAGGTCAGACCGGTGTATATAGCCGCATGTTTCTTCCACCTCACTGCTGCTGAGGTCCGATAAATCGGTGTGGCGTCACTTGGATGTGTAGCTTACTTTTATAATCGCCTAACAACAAGGGCATGAAACACTACTTCAGGATAACCAGCACATACAGTAGAGCACACAGACCTGTCTGTATTCACCAACCAACCCAAGAAACTATAACAACTCAGTGGAAAAAAATAAAATCCTCCTCCTAAACACTGTGCAACGCTGTAGAAACAATGCACTACATTCCAAAGTTCAGAAATCCTCATCCGTCTCCTCAAACAGGGTATACTCTCATCATGTACAGTAATGATTGTGTAATCACCTCTTTAAGTACTACAATACTGCTACACTTACAGTACCTAGCAAAAGTATTTACACCTTTTGTTGTGTTTCAACCACAAACATCAGTGTGGTTGATGTGACCCTGAATACTTCATTACTTATGGTCACTGCGCTAATAGAAAAACTGAACCTTCAGGTTTCGCATAAAATCCCAATAAACTGCAGTGATATTAGTGGTTGGAGGAGAACAAGATGTGAAAAAAGGTTTATTTAAAAGAGGATATCTTCGCTGATTTCACGATGAAAAGAGAAATCAGATAACGAGAGACTAGTATAGCCATGTTGGATGAATGTAAAACAAAGTTCCAGTTGGAAATTTAAAGTCAGAAGCACACGATGCTATGGCGGAGGAAAAGCCGTATGTGAGAGACTGAGGGATGAATGGGGAACAGAGTCATGAGAGGACTGTCTACACTGCAAAAAATGTAAACCTAAATAAGTAATTTTTTTAAAATAAGTGCATTTTTTCTTGAGCTGAGGTGGTAATTGAGTAACCTGACGGATGGATTTGCTCGGCATATCCATCTGGAAACCTTCCGTTGAAGTAATTTTGGGAAGGGGCGAAAATACTGGTTAGCTGATTGGCCTATGTTGGTGATAGACGGGCCAAATAAACCAATCAGATCAACGAAGCATATGACGACGAAGAGGAGCCAATTGATAGATCAAACTCTTGCCGAAACCAGTTTGGAGAAGAGCAAAAACATCTTTTCCTCTGAGAAAAGCCTCCAGAGCAGTGTTTTGCTCTTCTCTCAGTGAAGAAATACTCTGTAATTCCGATAAAACTTGCTCGATAGCCATGCTAACGCTAGCTTCATCGGCTGAAGCCGCCATGTTCTTTAGACTGAACTGTCGCGCTTCTCGTTGCATCACACCTCAACCCGCCTCAAAGCCAACGCTGATTGGACGTTCGTTTGGTGAACTGCTCCAAATTTTCTTTAACGGAGAGTCTCCAGACTGATCTGTGAGTGAAACCTTGAAAGCTCGCGAGATCAGGATGGTCTCACAAGGCTAGTAATTGAAACACTTTGCCAATGGAACAACACAATTTAAATTTAAAATAAGAAAAAAATATAGCATTGTCTTATTTCAAGTGTATATTATCTAATTATCTTATTTTCAGAGTAAAAATACTCATTTCATTGGCAAATAATCTTATTTACCTTCTCAAATTAAGGGTAAATACACAAAATTTTAGACATTATTACTTATTTCTGGATCGTTTTTGCAGTGAGGTAATGGAGAGAGAAAAGTGAGGGGAAAGTTTGGTTTAGAGCTAAGAAACATTCGTTGTTGGGTACAAAATATAAGCAGCGTGTCTGGTGTCCCATGCTTTCAGAAGACTCTCTTGCTCTGCAGCTTTAAAAAACTTTAAAACAACATCTCTGATTGGTCTGAAAGAACATATTACCTATCTGCAAGGTCCATGATTTATTTTTTCTAAACATGTGCAACTCGTGATACAGTTTGAACGTCAGCTGTCAGTGAGGGTTTGGTTCTCGCTGAGAAGATCCAGAATTTAAAAAGCAGAAATGTTTATATTTAAAGGGCTTTTTCTCTCTTCTCTAAACTATAATCTGATCAGATGCTCCTGTTAGGCTGCATAATTACGAACTGCCACTTTTAACATTACCTGCTGCTTGTTTTAATGAGCTTAACGCCTCTCTCAGACATTTCCCATCACCCAAATTTATTTACAGCTGGCTTATTTTGAGCCAGTTTACCTCCTCCCAGACCTCAGCCTTCTAGGTTGAAATCAATATTCTATCCAATCTGAGCAAACTGCTTTCTTTATCTTCTTTCTTTACTAAAATAAGTCTGACTTATTGATTGACTGATTGATTGGGCTATGAAGTAGAGGCTTTCAGTCCATATTTTTTGCCCTTGGCTCTCGTTTGCACGCCCTCCAAATTATAAATGTAGGCTAATTGTGTTCTGCGTCAAAGCAAACTAAATGACCTCATCAACTTGATTGTAAAACCTTATAGCTTAGTGATGGTAACAAAGACAACCGGTGGAGTTTATTTTTAATCTTTATTTACAGAAGTTTTTGTATTTAAACCAACATATTTGTATTGTAATTACATTGTACAAAAGATAAATAAAGTAATATAATATTACTCCTGCTTCTGCTTTATTGAGCCAATCATTAATTATTTGTGTTTGTCCTTTTTAAGTCATCTTTATGTGTTCTGACCTTTTTTTTAATTTTATTTTTAACCTCTGTAACATTTTTTTGCAGATTATGCTACCAGCAATCAGCTTTTCTATTCAATTTGCTTTTATTTTCAACTCCCCGTACTCTGATGTTTAATGACCCATAAAGGGACCACTGCCCTACAGCAGTATAGAGGCATCAAGCTGTGGGGCTGCTTTTCTGTAGGAGAGACTGAGAATCTGCTCAACAATCAGGAAAAAATAGTTAAAAAACAGTTAAAGAGGCGGGTAAGACATAGCAATAGCAGGTTTTTTAAATTGTTTTGTGTTTGTAATAAAGAATGCATGGCCTCAGGCGATCAGCAGCAACACAACTTTCACTAAAGCACATCATTACTGGACTGAGTTCAAACTTTCCAGGAAATCCATGTATTTTCATCTACAGCTTTGTTTAAAGTAGCTCAACAATCTGATAAAGAAGGTCAGTTCTGTTCTAGAAAATCCTCTAGAACCTCTGAAGATGATTTCTCAAAGAAATCATTGAGGGAAGTGCTGCAAACAGACCACTACAGAGGATCCTTCCTGCCTACAGCTGTTAACACCTACAACTAGTCTTGGGGGGAAAAAGTCCCAAAACAATACTTTATTTCCCTTTTGGGATCAAGGTATTTCTAACTTGAATTGAAATCATGCAAAGAATTGGAATCATTGTCCAAAATTGATGTCAGTTTTACCAAAGTTCTTCTATAACTCTTTG
>NW_015150939.1:318918-320666 GCF_000732505.1 Cyprinodon variegatus | reverse complement strand
ATTTTATTTTTAACCTCTGTAACATTTTTTTGCAGATTATGCTACCAGCAATCAGCTTTTCTATTCAATTTGCTTTTATTTTCAACTCCCCGTACTCTGATGTTTAATGACCCATAAAGGGACCACTGCCCTACAGCAGTATAGAGGCATCAAGCTGTGGGGCTGCTTTTCTGTAGGAGAGACTGAGAATCTGCTCAACAATCAGGAAAAAATAGTTAAAAAACAGTTAAAGAGGCGGGTAAGACATAGCAATAGCAGGTTTTTTAAATTGTTTTGTGTTTGTAATAAAGAATGCATGGCCTCAGGCGATCAGCAGAAACACAACTTTCACTAAAGCACATCATTACTAGCCTGACGTAGTCCGACTCAGTTCTAGTCAGAATATGAGTCTGATACTGCTCCATAGAGCTGTGAATATGGGGCGTGTTTTGAACGAACCAGGAAAAAAATGCCTCTGCACTCAATTGGGTAGACCTACAACCAATAAGAGCAACGGAGTGCGTGACGTATGTTAAGCGACGCATAGTTGTTGTTAACAAAAATCAAAGCGTGCAGTTGCACGCCTAGAATAAGAAGATGAGCGTGAACGATTTTTGCCGGTGTTGCAAAAAGAACCTGAGGATACAAGGATTCATTCAACACACAAACCTCATTTTTAGGAAAAACAGGAAAGGCGAATGCACATACGATCAAGTTCTCCATTTAGGATTACAACTCTACAAAACGTCAAATAAATCACATCGCATTTGTCCGTCCTGTCAGAACGTTATAACATGGTTTGAACGCAACATGCTTGTGTAAAAAAAATGGGCAGACGACGAAGGACACCAGCCAGAAGAACCGTCTTCATGCCTTGATCGCGTTTCTCTGTTCCTCTTTTAAAATTAATTTTCTGACGATATCTTCTAGAACAGACCTAATAGCAGAATCTACACACCTGAACTCTCCAGCGGCAGCCATTGTTGTTGTCACCCAAGCGCGCTTTGGTGATGTGGTTGATTACGTTACTGTTGATCATCTGTCCATCATCGTATAAAGCCCGCCCTGACAATTTGATTGGCCAGCCAGATATTGGGCGAGCATACTCGCGCTACTATTGAGCAATGCCAGACCGAACTTCCCGACATCAAATGTTGTGGGCGGGACTAAGTTCGGAATGGCACCTAGGCTACATCATTACTGCACTGAGTTTAAACTTTCCAGGAAATCCATGTATTTTCATCTACAGGTAAGTAAAACTATTACAGAGGGAAAATAAACTATAGTTCTCAAAAATGGTCCATTTTGATTGATAAAATGTGAAACTAAAAAAATCAATAAAAACACATATGCAACAGACTAGTTGGAAGGTAAATGGGAAAAACTTCAGGTAAAAACCAGGATGCAAACAAGTTATTGAGCAATAATAGTTATAAAGACTAGCATCTGTTGAGTTGGATCGGGGGAAGGATCTGTGCTAATGCCCCTTAGTGCATTTGGGGTGCAACTTTTTGATTTGTACTGAAGGAACAATGGTAGCATCATAAGAACAAATGACTTAACCCTGTAATGCCAAATGTATCGTATTTGATGCATACGGTTTCTGAAATGTTTTGTGTCTGACACCTTTTGCATAATTTAATGGTAAAAACTTTGCTCAAAATCCTATTGTACACAATCAGATATACTTGATAACAGCCATTAGAAGACTACACAAAAAATAATCTTGACTTATCGCATAGTAATAAATTATTAATATAAAAAAGAAA
>NW_015150939.1:314327-318216 GCF_000732505.1 Cyprinodon variegatus | reverse complement strand
AAATCATGCAAAGAATTGGAATCATTGTCCAAAATTTATGTCAGTTTTACCAAAGTTCTTCTATAACGCTTTTCTGACACCTTAATTAAAACAGACATAATCTCTATAAAATGAGCAAAGCTAGTTTTATGGGCATTTTTATTCATGATGTGGAGATATAATTGTTTATAAAGATACAAAAGATTAGACTGCAGACAGAAAACCTACAGGGATCCAAACTTTACATATTAACTCACAGCATTTCTTTAAAGAACAAACAGATAAGATGTAAGCAGACAAAGTAAAATATCCAGATATGAGAGGAAAAGAAGGGAAAAATTTTACAGGGTGTATCTAAAAACAGTGTTTAATATAGTAGGACTAGAAATATATAACATACATACATTAGTTATCTGTTGGTGATGACAGGTTCAAGCTGTCAACAGCAGCTCCTCTGATGGCTCCCTGTGTGCTCTCAGTCTGAGCCAGTCCTACTGCCCCTGAATGCACCGCTGTCCTGTCAGGGTTCTCCTCCACTTGCCTCGGCTGAGTGGATCTGCTGCACCAGCTCAGAGCGCTAATGACACCAGACAAGCGCCCTTTTCTACTTTTTCTTCTGCAGTAACTCTCAGCGGACCGCTGGCCTCTGATCTCAGGTCAGTGAAAGAGTGTGAGCTGCCAAAGAGTAAAAGAGGGCAGAGCTGTAGAGCTTTTTTTTTTTCTTTTCTAATTCAGAAATGCTTCAATGCAATCTTTTATTGTAGAAGGAATGAAGATGAGATTTGTTGTGACTTGTTTTTTGTTAAGATTAGTGGATTCTTGTTGAGGACCCAGATGCAGAGAAAAAGAGATGATTTCTTGCAAAAATTTAATGATGTAAAAATGAAGAAGCCACAATTCAGAACCAATTGACAAGAAACTCAGGAACCAAAAAAAACTAGGTGACACTAGGGCAGAAGAAAACCCAGGGAATTAAGGAATGAAGAGAATCCAGCAAGGAATAACTGCACAGAAGGTCTATATATTGGAGACAGAACAAAGAATGGGCTAATCAGCTGATAGGGAGCAGGTGTGGATAGAAGTAACTAGAAGGGAGCTAGGGGAAAGGAGACAGGCAAAAAGGGAGCAACAGAGAGTAAGTCAAATACACAACACTGCTTAAATATAACTAGAGAACAACTACAATGAAACAAAAAGGAAATAAAACCAAATACCTAGAAAACACAGAATAGAAAGATTAGAATCATGACAGTTTCTCTGCTGCACTTAACCGGAAGACATCTGTGCCTCCTCAGGCTGCTTTTAAAGCTTTTCACTGCTTTATGGTATTTATGGAAAAAATATCCTGCATCAATAAATCAGGAAGATGGTTAACATGAAACCATTTTTATTCACTGTTGGATCAGTTATTGAGAACCATCCATCCATCTTCTACTGCTTGTCCTTAAGGATCACCGAGGGCTGGTGCTTTTCTCCAGCATTCATTTGCTGTACGCCTCAAACAGGTCATCAGTCAGGGACATACAAACACCAAGACATACAACCATCCGCACACCAATTTAGAATCATCAGTCAACCTAACAGTGATGTTTTTGGACAGTGGAATTCAGAGAATGTGTGAATCTTATACAGATAGACCAGGAATCAGGGTCCTTCCTGAAACGGGGCAAACTGCACCACTATGCACAGGTGAGAGCCATTCCTGGAAACCATTTATTAATCAAACAGACTTGGAATATATTTTAAATTCTTTTTAAAAATCGTCTGCCTATTAGTCATAATTCAGAGAACTGAATGATTTCTAACAGAAGCTGGTATGGTTTATATCAAATCAAATTCCTACATTAAAAACGTTCAGTCAGAGTCCTCAAAATTAATCTAAATTTAACATTTCTTAAGATGTTTCTCAAAAGAGAATGAGGATTCTGTTTAGCTCAGGGACAGCTGGAGATCAGAGCCACCATGTGAAAAAGCACGATTTTTATAATGGGTCAGAGACAGCAACAGCAATGACCTTGAAGTCTGACGGAGAAAGAGGCTTCAAAAGATCCAACATATGTATTTAGGAGCCTAAACGTGATTTGCTCTAAAAGCTAAAACCAAAATGTATTCATGTACCCTGGTGTGCAAAGGTTCCCGGTGCAGGGAGGTCAGCAGCCTTGCTGCAGCATTCTGCGCAGACTGAAGGAAGGCCAGGTTGGGATTAAAATGAATTGCAATAGTCTAAAACTGGGAGAAATTGAAATATGTAAAATCATCTCAAGGTCAGTCTGTGATGGGAATGTTTTTGATTTTGGAATCTTATTGTTTTTAAAACTTTTCCAAAGGATGAGGTGCTGTCAAAGATAACACCCAGGTTTCAGAGGGAATTTTAAAGCAGAGGTTCCCAAACTTTTCTGCTTCTGACCCACAAAATGGTTCCAGAGTCGACTCCTGACCCCAAACTACCGGTTCAGTTTACAAACACTTCTACAAAATGAGTGAATAGTGGTTAAATAACATTACAAACAACTTCAACAACCAAAGATCTTGATTTGTTTTCCATTTTTAAGTGATGCATATTTTTAAGCACTTCAACATAAATCTTTATTGTTTAGTTTAATTTCTGTATCGGATCTCATGACCCTGTACTGGTCAATGACCTCTGGTGGGGGCATAACTCTAATGTTGGGAATCAATGCTTTAGAGCAACATAACAGAAAGAACCTGGTCATTTATAGAGACTCTGATGCTGCAAGGCATGAGAGTTAGCAGCCACCGTCCCAATATACATCACAATGGGATGCATTCAGGTTTCCTATGTGATCTGAAAACATATTGGGAAATGAATTGAGACGTGAATACTAATGCAAAGCTCTGTAGGAGCCTTTTGCGTGAAAAAGACAAGTCCTAGTTGTCATGGTGACACAGTAAAAGATTCATGTCCTACAAAAAGCTGCTAGAATCAACAAAAAAGAAAGCCTTGTGTTCACACAGAGCATATTACTGTTAATTTTTTGCTGAGAATACAAGAACATCCCAGTGGATTCTCAAGGAAAACACCACATTAGTGTGCATATGTGTGTGTGGTTGTGGTTGTGTTGGGGGGTGGTATGTTGTCCACATTGCAGCAGCGTCCATAAATACTCTAAACAGATTGGTTTTGAAATTACAATAGAATGTGATTTTGTGCAAAATGACTGTTTTAGATGGAAGGTCAGACTGCAGCCTACTTTGTCTCAAATCCACTCAGATCTGTCCTCACTACTTTCAGTGACTGTGTGCAGAAAACAGCACAAGAACGGAGTTTTAATAGTGTTTCCATAATGGACTGTGGTTAGACGACCAGATATAATAATAACCCTTGATGCAAACAGACACAGACTCTTTCCCAGTCACCTTATCTTCCGATCTTCTAAATCAGTGCCTACATTAGCGTTTGACTACTAATGAAGCCCAGCCCATGGCCACATGGCTAATTGTAACACATGAGGCCATAGCTATGTGACCCTGTAGTCCTTCAGGCTTGAGGAAAGTAATTACACTGATTGATAGTTGGTGTGAACTATTGATGAGTGCGCCAGCTTGTATGGTGTTTGATGCAAAGCTCCCTGCTTCCACAACCTGCTCTTTAATGTTGCAGAGGGTTGGAAACAAATTCAGCAGCACTTAACTTCTCACATTCTCTTGTATTAAAAACACAGCAGACATGCACCTCAATGGGACTTGATGGTTTTCCTTCTTCTCTTCAAAAAAAGACAAAATCTGTTAAATCAGCTGGAAAGCGTCTGTGGACATTAGTTCCCAAGTCTTCCCTCTGATGTTGAGTTGGACTTTGATGGGTCATTGACAGAGATGGGAAGTAACGAAGTACAAATACTTTGTTACTGTACTCAAGTAGATTTTTCTGATATTTTTACTTTACTTTACT
>NW_015150939.1:309583-313918 GCF_000732505.1 Cyprinodon variegatus | reverse complement strand
TAAAGAAGTTTAATCAGTACTTCCACTTTTACCAGAGTATTTTTTTAACACAAGTATCTGTACTTTTACTCAAGTACGGAAAGTGAGTACTTTTGCCATCTCTGGTCATTGAACAAATTTATTTCATGGGCCTTTTAATAAAGCAATATTGCTTCAGCAAGTCCGAATCAAACAACTGAACGACCTTCTCAGCATGTGATGCACTCCTGCAGAGGCCTTTAATTAACCATTTATCACACTGTTGTTCTGTGCAGAAAAGCAAAGGAAGATGCAACCTGTTTGCTTCCAGTATTAGTCTTTATTTAGGTGCTTCCATCTTGCCATCAACGCTAATTCTTTTATTTTCAATCCCTGTTGGAGATTAGCAACACCACAGCATGATACGGGCACCACCATGCATTCCGTTTAGGTACGGAATTGAAATACACTAATGTGGTAATTTTTAGATTAATTAGATTAAGTGCAATGATAAAAATAGCTATGCCTGCTCTTACAGACCAGTAGGCATGAAGCCATTGAGATGGAAAGTGTGCCACCTAATGTTCATTCTGCTTAAATCCTCCCAGCACTATTCCACCCAACCAGAAGGGGGGTTCTGACTGCTGTGATGCATCTTTCAGGCCAGAAGGAGATCAGTTTCTTTATTGCTAAATAAATAATATTGGTTATCATTTATTCATTGATTTTAAAAGGATAAAACCTAGAATAAAAAGCTGAAATCATTGGCTGAGGAGGACTTTTCTGACATTTGCTCATCTGAAAAAAAGGAGGCCACCAGAAACATGAAAAGAGCTTAAAAAATAAGTTCTGGTTGTTTTTCTCTTGTGAAGAAATATTCAGTGTTTCCTAAATGTTTAGACGTCAGGCTAAAACCCTTAAAACCCTGTATAAAAAAAAAAAGTTTATGCTCCAATCCCTAATGAGATGAGCTACACATCAACAGAAATATCCACAGTGATATTTTTCTACTGATAGGACATGAGTTTAATTAAGGGAAGCTAAATTATGAGCATCTACGAAAACGAGGGAGTTTGGGTCCAAAACCCTTTAGTGTCTACAAGAAACCCAGAGATGAAGATTGCATTTCTCAGCATCATTGAGTCCAAATCAAAAAAAGATTAGATTTAAAAGGAAATAAAAGGAAGTGTTGAAGTGCCCGAGGCAGAGTCCAAAACTAAACCTAATAGAAAATCTGTCAGCTGAAGAGGGCTGTGGATAAGGGTCGGATAGAGCCTCAGAGTCTTAGAACAGACAAATCTTACCAAATCAATCTGTGGAAAATGGACAGATTCCTCCCAAAGAGGACTGACGAATAAAATGGAACAAAAAGGTCCTTCAGCAAAGTATTACTTTAGTTTCACCTCTACTAGGCAGGAGAAAAAACATGCATGATGGGAAAGGATTTATCAGGGGCTATGTAGACTTGTAAAGGCAGCTGTAAAAGGCTCTGCTCACACTGAATGAAAGGTGAGTTTGTCTCTCTCTATAAGGACTGATGACACTTTATTTTTAAAGTTTGATTTGTAAAATGCATCATAAGGCCCGCTTCCTGTGTTATCCAAAGGCTACATGTTTATACAGGTGCATGGAGTCTTAAAAGCATTTAGGTCATAACTAACACACACACACACACACACACACACACACACACTGAGATAGCCCCAGCAGTTAGTGGCAGGTGGCCTCATGTAAAATTTACTGCAGGGTTGTTTCATCATTTTCCTTCATTGGGCGCCCTCTTGTGTAGATATAAGGAAGTTTACAAAGAGATATTTTAGTTTTTCTTTTTTTTTTTTTATTATCCTTAATTTTTTTATTACTGTCTTAAATGATAGAAATGTACACTTAGTAAGAATACCATTTGCAAAACCCAGGTATTAATTTTAGGGCTTTGAAAGCTTTTATTTGGTTAATCTTAAACATCTGAATTAAATGGAAACATCTGTAAATGTATTTGGATGCTAACCCTGTGTGGCACATGATGGAAAACATTGTCAACTCATGATTTACAGGACAAACCCCTAAATTCTGAGCCACTGTCGGCACAGACAATAACGTAATATGGAGATGCTGAATCCACATTTTAGCCAGGTAGTTTAATCAACCTCAAACACTGGCTCATTCCATTGTTTCATTGGGTCAACAGTATAGATTTTATCATAGGTAGAAAAGGAACTTATCCTGAGCTATCGCTATAGTTATGCTGCTAAAGGCTTAGACTTCTGGAGGACTTGGGGACCCCTATTTCATTTCTTTGCTTCATTCTATCTCTATTCTCCCACTCTGCACAATCTGTTAGTTCAATCTCTAACGTTCTGCTCTCTTTGCTTTTGCTCATAGTAGCTTCATCTGGTCTGTTCCTGTTTGGCTGTGACTCCATCCTGGAGAGAAACATCAGCTGTGCTGCTGCCACCTTTGTTTATAGATGTTGGAGATCTGCCTGTTTTTCCAGTGTAGTCCTGTTTCTCTGACTGTGACTGGCTGGATGTGCTCTCTTCATCCTCTGACATGGGAATTGGCCTGGAGCTCGTCTGCCTGGCTGTATGTTTCTTGGACAGGGCCGCCTTTTACAGTTGCCTTTTATATCCCTGCTTCTGTCTCCTTGAACCCCAGTCGGCCTCTGAGCCTGGTTCTGCTGGAGGTTTCTTCCTGTTAAAAGGAAGTTTTTCCTCTCCACTATCGCTACAAGCATGCTTAGTGTGATTTTCTGATTTTCCTTAGATAGAAAACTTTGAATCAAGTATGATCTGTTTGAACTGTAAAGTGCCTTGAGATGACATGTGTTGTGAATTGGCGCTATATAAATAAACTGAACTGAATTGAACTTTGGACCGCTGTGGTAAATCTAGAAAGTCTTTAGCTACTTGAACATCATTGATGGGAACCAATATGTTGCTGTTTGTCAAACTGGAACAACAGAGCTCTGAAAAAGTACAATAGACATAAGTTACATCAGTGTACTGAAAGGCTGAAGCTTTCATCATAAAAACAAAAACATAAATGTTTGCATGTGTGACACAGAATACAAGTGATGAAATTAAGTATTTGTTGTTAAACTGCCTGAACTGGGTTGTGCCTTTACGTTCTGTCACGCGAAGGATTGTAAGAATCCATATTGCTCCTAAACACCAGATCGTATGGAAGTCCCGTCGCTAAAGGAACTATAAATAGGAACCATCCAACTTCCTTTCCCCCTTCTTCCTTTCTGCGGGCACTATTTGGAAGGCACTAATCATGGCGACCTCTGATGCACATCCGTTTTGACTCAAGTCCTTTCCTTTTTATCTAACTGAGTCACTGATCATAACCATAGCATCAAATGCTGTGGGTGGAGCTTAAGAGGTGAGTAGGAGCAGAAAAAACCCACTCTGCTTAAAATGTTGTCATGAGGAACAAAATTCCAGGAAACTCGATAAAAGGACACCCAAAGTATTAGAAGATTAAAAGGCTATTCTGCCAAACATTATGCATTTTATAATACATGCATTACTGAGATATTCATAAAAATTGAAATACTTTATCTTAACCTAATCTCAAAAAGATAATTTTAGTTTAATCAAAGTTTAGACTTAAAAGAACAAATAAAAAGGTGCTGGCACTAAAATCTATTTTGGTTCTATTGGGTCTCTGGGGCTCGTAGTGGAGTGGCAGCTGATCTAAAGCCAGGGCATTTAGCAGAAATCCCAGGGGATTAATGGTTTGTCATCGCTGACAGTCTGTGTCTTGTTAAACCTAATGCCTCGTGATGGATCTGTCTACAGCGGTTTGGGGGGAAAACCTGAGTACCAAGAACTTCTGGGTTCTGGGTCTGAGAATTTTCTTCCTACAGGATCAAAAGTACAACTAGCTGATCACAAGCCTGTTTTTAACAGATATGCACTGTGGAGCCAAATGAAAAAAGATATTTCATCAAATGTTTGCAGGACAGGATATAATGGTGATCTAAGATATTTAACCCTTTCATTTCACTTTTGCGGATGATTTAAACACATGATTAAAGCAGAAACTCAAGTTCAGAAGAAGAACCCCTAGATTCCTGCAGCAGTTTAAAGCCACTCAGCCCACCCAAACATCTGGAACCAGGAGCTAACTTGGCTGGCCCAGAAAGAACTTTGAGGGACAATGATGCATGTTGAGTTTGGTCAGACGGTTGAAGACATGGTGTTCTGGCTGAATCAATGAGTAGTAGTGCCAAATGTGTGTCCTCACTGATGTTTTTTATGATTTAGTTTAAACGTGCAACAAGTACAGGTGCTGGTCATAAAATTAGAATATCATGAAAAAGTAGATTGATTTCAGTAATTCCATTTAAAAAGTGAAACTTGTATATTATAT
>NW_015150939.1:304227-307525 GCF_000732505.1 Cyprinodon variegatus | reverse complement strand
CTCTCGTTTAATCTTACCACTATGATGTAAACAAAGGAGCTCATGCTGAATATACTTAAGATTTTACTTCCATGTATTTCACTCCTGGCTTTGAGCTCATCTGTTCAGCCATGTTTCTCTGAGATGAAGCTGCTTGAAGCTTGCTACTTGATGAAGTCTGCTCGGTTTCCATAAAAGGAGAACAACTGGAAGTTGAGTGTTTTTTTTTTTTAGGTTTCAATTAGTAATTATTCAGTTAACAAGCTTCATTGGATTAAATTTCTTATTTTCATTTAGTTTTTCATTGTGTACAATACATGCGCACTTGCACCTTAATCCTTATTTATTTTGAAATACTGTATATATATATATATATATATATATATATATATATATATATAGTTTGCACCTTCTATGCCCATATGTGACGAGTGAATTTCTCCGCTGTGAGATCAATAAAGCTCATCTAATCTAATCTAAATTGAATCATTTTCTGCATAGGAACCAAACCGTCTCTAAACATCCGCACTGAATAAGAGCTAAAACAATAAACCAAATTGAACTGAGGTAACTTGATAGTGTTATTGGCTGCCAGGTTAAAATTCCTCACCATCATTAAAGGCTCACTAACCGTCTCACACCTTAATGTGTTGAATTTTGCAGCCTTTTTACATTTTGCAGGACAGTAAAAGTATTAAAAGAAAAAAAAACAGTCCATCTGTGTAATAGAAAAACAAAGAGTCATATGAAGAATAATGATTTTCATATCTTTATTTGGTCAGTTGCTATTTAAAAATTCAATTGCCAGAATTGAATAAAAAATGATTTCCTTTCACACAGAAAAACTAAAGAACGACAAATGACACAGAAAAGCCTTCAGTTATAAACCCAACTATTATGTTTATATGTGACTGGATGAGATAGTTTGCCTGGTTTAGCGTAGCTGCATTAGCTTTCTTAGAGGTATATCTACTCTGCATCTCAGGGCTGTTTAACCCACTGGAATGTCTGAATATGTTGAGATTTTAATTGATCACATCTCTTTCATACGGATGCAACTTAAAAAAAGTTTGATGAAGATCAAGGCCTTGAGTTGAAGTGAATTCCATGATTTAAACACAAACGATATGTTTGACTGAGTAGTAAGATACCCATGAAGGCACACGCTGCTGCAGACCAAGCTCTTTACCACACGAACACCTCCAAGCTTAAACACACGCAGCCTCTGCTATCTAAGAGTTTGTGCGAATAAAATTGCAGAGACCAGGATGCTTTTTAAGGCTTGAGGAATTTAAAATTTCCCTTGTTAATTTTGGCTAGTTAATAATTCCAGATGAGGATGAGCAGCCCGCTGCAGGAAGGGTTAAAGCGATCATCTAAAGTGCCGTAAAGAATTTAAGTTCTTTGATGAGAACTTTTTTAAAAAGTGTCCAGTAAGAGGAAATAAACGTCCAACTTGCTTTTTTAATCCACTCAGTCTAAGACCTGCTATAGAAATGATCTTTACGTCTCATTACTGACCCAGAACCAGTTTGTGAAATAAAGGCATGTAGATCCGTACAGCTAACGCTCCTCTTAGTGATCATTTAGAGCCTCTTCTTTAGTGTCTATTAAACAGAGCTAGTTCCAGTTGAGCCTCTTAGAGCTGTTGGGTCGATCTCTCTGGGTTTCCAGCAGTGTTGGGATTCACAGTGCTGACCGGGACCTTCTGAGGAAGACTGTGACGTTCACAGGGCGTCGGTGCGGGCGAAGCAGCTGTCGCACACCCTGACCGGGTGGTCCCAGCCTCTGGAAGGCACGGGTTTGATGTGAGCAGAGCAGGGGCCGCACACCCCCTGCCCACAGGCCCTGCAGTGGTGCTTAGACATGGCTGGAGTGAAGGTCTTCTGGCACTCATGGCACTGGGTGATGTTTTGGTCCGGGACCCAGTAGTCAGGCCGCGCCACGTCCTTAACAAAAGCTGGGCAGACATAGAGGGAAAAAAAAAAATTCTACTGCTTATAAATGTCGATTAAATAAAAAAAACAAATCCTAATCTGATGTGGGAAAAAAGGAAAAAAGAAAGAAAGAATTTGTTCATTTATAAATAAAAAAAGTCCAAATGTGAACTTTTTAGGTCTAAATGGGAAAACATTGTATTGAAAACAGATCGTTTCAGACTCCCTCCATCTAGTCTGGTTCAGATCGAGCTCTTCATTGTTCATCTTTTCCTTCCACTTTCTGTCACATTAAATCCTAGTAAACACTCTGTTTGCAGTTGTGATGTGACAAAAAGCCAGAAGGTTTAAAGTGTATGAATCCTTCAACACAGCAGGATTCATTTTACAGTTGTTTTGTTCTTACTGACACTGACTTGGCTCTGGAGGAATAACCTGCTTTGCACATATGTTCTTTCAGTTTAAAAAATAAAATTGTACGTTTTGTTGTCATCCGAAGTATTTTCCTGTTTTGTGCATCTTGTGCGGATATGACATCATGTTTAACAGGGAGGAACTCACATCGTGGGTAGTCCAAAGCTGTGGTGACCATATCCACTGTAGACTGGGCGACCTCCGTCACCCTGCGAGCTATCAGACCTCCAGGCTCCACTTTGGACACTAACAAAAAGCACAAACACATTCCAAGAGTGAACAACGGCGCCATCATCAGGTAACCCGTTCCAGTTCAGCTCCAGCAGGGGTTGACGTTAAGGTAATTCAGTATTTTTTAAGTTTCCAGGTTCCTTTTGAAAAAAATTTGTCCGATTCACGCCTATTCCCGGACAAAACTCACGGCATGTGGCGGAAAATCACGTGGCTTTTTCAAATAACGCGCCTTTTTCAAATGACGCGAGAATGTGTACAAAACAACAAAAATGGCACCGACGAAGCTTTTGGGTCGTTTTCTTCGAATGTAGGGGATTTTTGAGTAATTATGCGAATAAAATGATACAGAAACACAGGTACAATAGCGCTTTCTAGCTTGTTTGTCGTTTTGGTAACTACCTCGAAAATTACCGCTGGGTGGACAAAAATCACTAACCTGACTCTGCCAGATGGATTTGCTCTGCATATCCATCTGGAAACCTTCCGTTGAAGTAATTTTGGGAAGGGGCGAAAATACTGGTTAGCTGATTGGCCTATGTTGGTGATAGACGGGCCAAATAAACCAATCAGATCAACGAAGCATATGACGTAACAGAGCGATGACGAAGAGGAGCCATTGATAGGTCAAACTCTTGCCGAAACCACTCGGGAGAAGAGCAAAAACATCTTTTCCTCTGAGAAAAGCCTCCAGAGCAGTGTTTTGCTCTTCTTTCAGTGAAGAAATATTCTGTAAT
>NW_015150939.1:296649-303475 GCF_000732505.1 Cyprinodon variegatus | reverse complement strand
AAATTCGTTGCCAACGCTTTTAAAAGTCGATTTTTATCGATTTTATCGATTCTTGTTGCTGCCCTACAGGTACAATAGCGCTTTTTAGCTTGTTTGTCGTTTTGGTAAATACATCAAAATTACCGCTAGGTGGACAAAAATCACGCCATCTGGCGGAAAATCACGTGGCTTTTTCAAATAACACGCCTTTTTCAAATCACGCGAGAATGTGTACAAAACAACAAAAATGGCGCCGACGACACTTTTGGGTCGTTTTCTTCTAATGTAGGTGATTTTTGAGTGATTATGTGAAAAAAATGATACAGAAACACAGGTACAATAGGGCTTTCTAGCTTGTTTGTCGTTTTGGTAAATACATCAAAATTACCGCTAGGTGGACAAAAATCAGGCCATCTGGCGGAAAATCACCGGGCTTTTTCAAATCACGCGAGATTGTGTACAAAACAACAAAAATGGTGCCGGCAACACTTCTGGGTCGTTTTCATTGAATGTCGGTGATTTTAAAGTAATTTTGAGTGATAAATAATTTTTTTTTTGCAATCACTGCACTTGCCCGGGAGGCAAATGCAATGAAACTCCCAACAATATAAACTACTTGCCCTGGGAGATTGGGCGATGGTTAACATCGAGCCCTGTCCAGTAATGGACTGGCTGACAGGCTGCTTGGCTCTTACCCTGGCTGTTGCTGTCAGGGGGGCCTCCCTGACGGAAGCAGTTCTTACAAACTCGGACCGGGCTGCTGCCCCAGCCCCTCTCCGGCACCGGCATCCTCTGGCTGGAGCAGGGATGACAGAAACCCTCGCCGCACGACCGACAGTGATGCTTCCTCTCCGCCTCCTCAAACTCTTTATGACATTCATGGCAGGCCTGAGGGAGGGAGGAGGGAGGGTAGATATAAACTAAATGCAATGATATTATATTAGATATCAGTACAGAAGCTTTGGAAGCAAACGAATAATGACGTATTAATAACACTTAATTAGCATCAGTTAGCACAGAGTTTGCATTTTCCCATTGATAGGTTAAAGGTGCAGTATGTCCAAAATTTGTTTAAAATGAATTGAAATTATCTTAAACTAAACTGTTAATCTGTGAATAGAAATTGGCCGCTTGTTTTTAACACTAAAATAAAGAGAGGTATCGCCATCTTTGTTCCATCTATGATGCAGAGGAGAAGGTTAATGAACGCTCCTCTACGAGTCTGAAAGGATTCTCCAATGACGTAAATTTACTCGATCATAACTTGTACCCAGTACACGTTACATCAGGGATACCCAGACTTCATAGAATACATAGAAAAAATAAAATTATAGAGTGGAACAATTATATTTTTTAATAGGTTTTATATACTCAATTAAACGCTTAAAATGACTATTTAATGGGACATTTAATTGTTTATTGTACATTTTCTACTTTAATGGTATATTAATTGTTATATTTAAAGTAATTTAAATAAAATTATATCAACTTATTTATTGGTACATTTACATTTATGTGTTTTATGATATATTTTGGTCCTTCACATAATTAAGGTATCACATAAAAAAAGAAAAAGAAAACCATGTTGCGATCCCCCCGGGGAGCCCGACCCCCACTTTAGGAACCTGTGCACTACATCCATCTACTTAGTTAGATGGATGATAAAACCCATAAAATCTACTTATAAATGTTTATATCATTTTAAATAAGACGGTTTTTCACTATTTGACAGTTTAACATTTAGAGTTTTAAGCCTTTTAGACAACAGCTGATTTTTTTTTATGTTTCCATTTAGCTCTAATAGTTTGAATCAATAAACGGTTTAAATGCTGAATGAACTTCAAGGCTGCACTTTTAAAAAGATGAAATCGTCCAGAGAGCTGTTCCAAATGAAATTTCTTTTTGTTTTACACTTGTGTAAACAAAATGACAAATAAAATCTGTCTAAGTGTAAGTCTAACTACACAGGTTTTGTTTAGTGAAAGCTGGGAGTCCTTTCTGTCCAGCTCTGGTTTCACTTTTTTTGCCCTACAAATCAGTGCATTCCTCATTTAGATCCACTCATAAACACCCTGCATTTGTTCAGAGCTGTATTCATTCAGTTCATGCGTATATGGAACCTACCAGATATTTTCACTACCAGTACATGTACTTTTCCACCCCTCATTGTCATCTCATCAGTTAACACACGGAGCAGGATATTAAGGAGGTTATGAGGCTCACTGTTGCAGAACAGCAGCAGTCCTCCGGTCTCCATGACAACCTTTACATGATATCTACCCCCAAACTATTTGGGAATTCTGCTAGAAAAAGGCTTTTCTGTCCCGTTATTAAACATTAACTTCACTGGGAATTTAACAGGAACTGATGAGACTCAGCATCTCAAATTGCGAACTCAGCAGGAGGAGGTGGAAAATCCCCTCATGCTAAATGTTAAAGTGTAACTCACCCCAGAATCTACCTTTTTTGTTTTTTATGTGAATTAAACTGGATCTATGAGGTTCCACTTTAAAGGTATAGAGGACGATCTTTTATTTCCGGGTGGATCATCTAAATAAGTGGTCCTTCTTATTGCCAATCATTCTGGTGATATGTTTACGTAAGGCCGTCCTACGTGCCTGCCAATTAGCTATCTTTTTCTGCGCAGGTGCGCTTTCAGGTATATATCTGTAGTGAGCTACGGTTTCAGACAGTCATTGAAGCTCAACTTTCTCACTGCGGTTCTTTGAAAATGGCCGAGGGTCGTAAGAGAAAAATTGCCTCAGAAAAGCCTCAGAGGAAGATATATCCCAGAATCCTTTGCGCTAAGAGCTCTGCTCGCAAAGGAGAGCTCTCTAAATTGAATAAGCTAACTATAAAGTCCCTACTCTATATAGTGATTAATGGATTTAAGGGTTAGGGTGGACGTTCGGACACAGTAAGCTTGTATGAGCTATTAGAACAGCAACTTTTAAACAGAGCGTGCACGAGGGGAAATGGGATTGTGCATGCTCTTGCACACTCATTTTTTTTTTTTAAAGCGGAGAGGGCAGGTCTTTAAAAAAATTAGAGAAAATCCTCCACGATACCTTTAATGTGAGATTTTTAAATCTGCAAATATTTTTCTCAAAACCATCTTAGCTAAAATTTCACTGCAACATTCATTCAGCTGCCTAAGGCGGAACTGTGGTTGAATTTTGCCATTAGTTCAAATGGTACATGCTGGTATTTGCCTGCCCCATGGCTGAGGGTGTTTGTCACCATAATCCTGCATTTCTGTATGAATCCAACTTGCAATAAACATAAAACTTTTTTGCATCCAATCCATTAGAATATTCTGACCTGTGGCGCTTAGCGCACATTGAGAGCGAATGCCACGCCCACATCTGAACAGATTCGGTACCGATAGCAGGTACCTGGGAGGGGTTGATGTTAAGGATTTTTACCACTTGCCCAAAGGGCAAGTGACTTTCACATTTCATTTGCCCAGAAACAGTTTTTACTTGCCCAGTATATTGGTTGATAAATATAGTTCCTAAAACTCCTTTTTGTATATATATCTCAATGAAACATGTTTGTTTTTTAAATGTTTTTTTGTAATTCAGTAAGTTTCCAGGTTCCCGGTGTGTATATGCATGCGTCAGATAATGAACTTCATTCTACATTACCGTGTTAACATGCTTTTCAATCCTTCCTGCACATTCTTTTCAAACTAAACTTTGCTTTAAACTGTTGTGTGCTTGGAAAAATATAAATTGTAATGTTAAAAATCTAAAAAAAAAACTTGACAGGTTAAAAACTTAAGATAAATCATAAGACAAAATCAATGTCACAAATGAGTAACTTATATTTTAGAGTCACGGTATGTTTATACAAGATAATACTATTAATATAATGTGACTTTTCTAGAGAATCATTATACATAGTTATTTTATACAGGGTTTCCAGAGTCTAACATCATTTCAGAATTCCCTGACTTTTAACTGACTCAGGATTAGTTTTTCTTGACAAAATAAATGCAGCCGTTTGTTGTTTTGGTAACTACATCAAAATTACCGCTAGGTGGACAAAAATCACGCCATCTGGCGGAAAAATCACCCGGCTTTTTCAAATCACGCGAGAATGTGTACAAATCAACAAAAATGGCGCCGGCAACGCTTCTGGGTCGTTTTCATCGAATGTCGGTGATTTTAAAGTAATTTTGAGTGATGAATACATTTTTTTTGCTATCATTGATCAATGAAATTTGATTTCCGGGAGATCGGGTGATGGTTAACATCGAGCCCTGTGTGGTATCAAATTATTTATGGCATCTTAAACATGAGGCTCACCAACCAGGAGCATATGATGATGCAGCTGCCTTACTTGTATCATCCTTTCCGCTCCTGTTTCAAACTTTCCTTCGCCTGCAGCTGATTGATGAGTCGCTAACGGATACAGGTGTGCTAATGGTGTCGCATACCAGAAAGATTTCGATAAACCCTGCGCTTAACCAGGTCCCTCCTGGAATTAGAGGTCGCTGTGGCCATGACATCACAAATGCTGCAGTGAGCTTAACCTGCATCGCATTTTTGAAAAGTGGACTCATACTTCCTAGAGGTTTCTATCACCCATGCTTGTGAAGTTGACTGCACCAGCAGCCACTGATGTCATCGCGCACTATTGTGTGCAAAGCTACGATCACCTGAGGCATGAAAATAGCCCAGGTTTCCACTCCCTCAGAGTCACAATCCTACATTTAGGGAACAAAACGCGGGATTTTATGTGAACAGAATTGCAGAAGGGATTCATTACGCATTAATAAAAGTACAGAGCTCTTCACCCATCCCTTACCTAGCCCCGCCCCTCAGGCTCTCTTATCACCGACCACTTTGGTGACATTTTTCAAAATCTAGGGGTAGGGTTATGTTTTTTACATCAGAGCAATTTACACTTTTAACAGGTATAGGACCTGTTCTGGATCTCTGCTTCAGTTCCCAGTACTCACAGTGATCTCTGCGTTGGGTTTCCAGTATGGAGGAGCCACCTGGTCAGTGAGCCAGGCTGTCACTGCTTTGGTCGGGCCGGTCCCATACTCAGACACTGACTGGATCACGTAGTTCATCCCGTCCAGAACCCTCTGAGCGGCGTTCTGGTGGCTGGTCAGAAAGGTCTCAGACTGAAACAGGACACAGGAATCTAATGTTAGGAATCTCTAACATCTGCAACATCTGAAACCTGTTGAAATATTTTAATTCTTAGTGTCAAATTAAATCCTCGTCTCACATCCTCCCAGACGTGTTTGACCTCGGACCGCACCACGCCGCTCTCAGGGTCCTGGTTGCCCACCCAGTACTGCCTGCTCCTGTAGATAACGCCACAGCTGGCGCACTCCAACACATATCTAAACCAGGAGGAGGAGATCAGGAAGAAATAAGCAGAACCTGGATATAAAATAAAAGACTGGGAGGCAGACTGTGAGCTGCTCACCCTGACCAGGCGTATTTGGCCAGCCCGAACCACGGGTTGTCAGAGGAAGCCGAGGTTTTGGGCACGACAATCACCTCTTTGCCTCCTTCATAGCACCGCTGGAGATTTAATGACGTTAAACAGATGAGGAGCGAACTAAGAGGGACCCATAACAGTAACGCTGCGATGCTGCTGACTTACTTTACAGATGAGGACCTTGTTGTTGTACTGATGTGCAAACTGGCAGAGTCCATCCGCCATGTGGGGGACCCGGTCTCTTAGATGATTCATGCCGTTCTTACAGCGGATGCTAAAACAAAAAGAAACAGGTCTAGAGTTTATTATGAGGGCATATCTGCTAAAATTTTTATTTTTATCGGATTGGTGAAATAATATGGTTTGATACCAGGATTTAAAAGTAACAATAAATAAAACTTTCTGCAACGGGAACCTGAAGCTGCTTAGATCTACCTGGTTAAAATAAAAACTAATTTCTGAATTTATTTAAAGTCTGAGTCAACCCTCCACGTCTGAAAGCTTCTACACTGCAAAAAATAAGTAATGAATTCTAGAAATAAGAGCGTTTGTCCTTGATTTGATCAGGTAGCCTCTAAACCAGGCCTATTATTTTTACATTTGCCAGAAATTAGTCTGATAAACATTAATATTAGCAACTGTATCGGACCCTAAGTGTTCACTGTAGCTGTCAGGTTTCATGTTTTTCTTCTTTACATCTCAAGCATGATTTTATTGGCTTGACACTCCTCAGTCACCAGGCTTTCATGTTCCACTAAGGATATGATAAGCAGAGGGGGTGAGTGGAGACTGACGCACCAAAGTGTCACCTTTTTTATCACCCAGATTCATTAGTAGAAAGAGATAGGGACACAAGGGAAAAAAAAAAAAAAAGCAAGAGCCAATAATTTAAATTTCTCTTGTGATTAATTTTAATGATGCAATTAATTAATTTATTACTTTTTTATGACAGGCCTACTAAAATTAATTTATACTCACTTAATAATAATTTTAGTTCACATTTTAAATGAAGAAATCTTTTTCGATTTGCAGAGCTTTTACTTGCCTCTCAAATCAACTGCAAATACAGTTATGACTTTTTTCTTCCACTTTTTTGAACGCAGTCCCCGAAAGGTTTAAGCAAAAACTTGACAGCTTAAGTTCACCTTGTAGAAAGTGGCTTTGATTCTAGGTTATTATTAAGAGGGATCAGATTACAGGGTTCCTACAGCATCAGGCAAGTCAAATTCAAGACTTTTTAATGCCACTTGAAATAAAAATTTAAGACCAAATTCACAAGAAACACAAGAAAAAAACGCTTGCAAAAACTTTACCTAAAGGTTTATTTTAACATAAACCACTGCACTAATGTTTCAAATATTGAAAAGCTTCCCATACAGGAAGA
>NW_015150939.1:275392-295710 GCF_000732505.1 Cyprinodon variegatus | reverse complement strand
TTTTAAGGACCCGCGGGAACCCTGGATTAAATGAAAACACAAAAATCTGCGTTTTAGCTAGATTTAATGATGTCATTAGGTTGTTGCTTTCGTTAATGCTTCGTAATGAAAGGCTACAACCAGTTATCATGTTGTTTCTATTAAGAAAGCATCCAAAAAAGAAATTCTTACATGATTTAAAACTGTAAGGGAATAGATCCGAACAGCCCGAGAACATCTCGCAATAAGCTAAGGTATAACCACCGGTGTGGAGCTTGCTGGTGATGGAGCGTTGTGGATTTTAAATGTAGGCCTGCTGTTGAAAACGACAGCAACAAACCACTTATCTCTAAGGGAAACATCCAAGACAGGCTAACTGTATGCGTAAGAAGCAGGGCTGGACTTCAGAGGACTGGAGGAAGATTTATTTCCTCAGTGAAGGCCTCTGAACCGTTTTGGCCACCTGGGCAAACAGAGTGTCTGCAGTAGAGGTGAACACCATCAGTCCTTTATGTTGTCAAAAAAGGAGCATCCTGGAAGTGTTGATGTGAGGGGTCCCCTCTTCTCTAAAAGAGTGACTCCCTCACTGTTTAAAAAGGAAAAAAAAGCCGAAATTCATAAAGAATTGGATCTAAATGCCTAAAAGCAGCAGCAGAATTTTTTAAAGCATTATGGAGAAGATATCCAGGAGTTAAAAATGAGAGAAGAGAGAGATTCGGGGAACCAAAACCTTCAGATGTGTCTGATATCACGTCTACCGCAGACTGCTGCCCCAACTTACTTGCAGCTGAGGCACACAGAGGAGCAGGTGAAATACTCGTCTGGAAAGAAGGAGTACAGCGTCATCTTATCGTCGGACAGTTCCCCGCAGAAACGCTCGCTCAGAGCCTGAGGATCACACAGAGGGGAAAGCTCAGAGTAAGGAGGAGGCGTGGAAATTAAATTAGGATGCAAGCTAAACAGGAGGGTGAGGGGGGCGACCCAGAGGACTAATAACAACCTACAGGACATTCCTGTTGAACTGTTAGCTCTGGCTAAAACCATTTACCTCCAGAGCATGAAACACTATCCCCGGCTGGCGGGGGGAGCGTGTGTGAGTGTTGTTCACTTGCTGCCTGACGGCATCCAGCAGCTTGTTGTAATCTGTCGGGGGGGTGATGGTCTGAGTGCCGACATACTGGACAGAGCTGAAGGCTTCGGTCCCCAGACCAAGGTCATGGAACCGCTTCTGGAGGAGGGTGTCAGCATAACCGGGCCCTTTAGAATCTACACCAGGAAAGAACAAAGATGAGCTTGGGGGTAAAAAACCGTCTCAAGAAAGCTCTTTGGTATTTAGTGAATAACTACTGACAAAAAGAAAAGGAATAAATCAAAAAATGTGATTTTTGCTCTAAATTACACCAACATACAGTAGTAGAGTTTAGGTCGGAAACAACTAATCGGATTAATCAGTTATTGAAATAATCGTCAACTAATTTAGTAATCAATTAATCGTTAACTGGAGTATAAAGACTCTAAAACATGCCTTTAGCTGAGTAGTAATTTTAACAACACAGTAAAAAAAAAAAATAATTAAATGTTTGCATTTAAGATAAAGAAAACATTTTTTTGCCAATATGCTCTATCCAGAACTCCTAAAGTGAAAAGTTTGTTTCACCTGTTTTAATTTCATAACTCTTTCAAAACTCTTCTTTAAAAGAATCTTCGCCTGATTCTAAATTGATTAATCAAAAAAAAAAACAAAAAAAAAACAAAAATATCAATTTGCAACCCTAGTAGAGATGAACCGTTGCATTGGCCAGCTGATATATATATATATATATATATATATATATATATATATATATATATATATTTATATTTATTTTTTGGATTGGTCTCACTTTTTATCACTTTGTTTTGCTAATCTTTATATTCCTCTCTCCTACAATTATACATACTTTTTATTAAGACATAGTGCTTTGGCAAATTTAATGTTATGTAAGTTGTGTTTTACTGTTTTATACATGTAATTTATTAGTTATTTTATTTATTCCAAGTTCTTATGTTCCAAATGTTTTGGAAAAATCTATTTTTAACCATTTGGCTTCATTGAAACAAAAAGTACTGATAAGCATACCAACAAAATACGGGATCGATAAGAAGCACTGCTATAGAATAAACTATCATTTAAAAGTTTTAATATCTATTTTCTTTGGGTCCAAACTAGGGTTGTTAAAAGTATCGATACTCAAAAAAAGTATCGATGCTGAAACGTTGTATCCGGATACGATACTCGTTTTTAAAAGTATCGATACAGTGCTACCACCAGTGGCACCTAAACCGTCATTCATTTAAAGTGCAGAATAGAGGAAAATGCACTTTCAGAACACCGTGTGATTGAATAATTCTGTGCTCTTTTCAGTTTCAGACTTTTTTTTTTGTAAGAGGTGCAGCTGCTGAGAATTATTTTTGTTTCTTAACCGGTTTGGCTAGCGTCATTGCTATGTGTGCAAAGCATAGCCAAGGAAGGAACACTTCATTTTATGTTTTTTATCAAGCTTGCTTAATATTATGCACAGCAAACAACCTCAAAATATTGCTCTTATTGTTTACTGTATTTATTTATTGTATTTTATTTATTAATGAAAATATTTCTATAGAAGTTTGGATTCTTTGTTTTTATCCTTTCATCGAAAATGGTATCGAGTATCGAATATTTTCCTTAGTATCGGTATCGAGTTGAAAAATATCGTGACAACCCTAGTCCAAACACACAGAACCCAGATAACCAGTAGTTTATATTGATAATTGAATCAATATTCACATCTTTAAACAAAAAGCATCATCAAATCTATTCCAACCATTGAGAGACTGAATGATCCTAAAATCAGGAGTTACTGTTTATCACAGGCTGCAATAGTTGTACATTGCTGATATATACCGTAAGACTCCCTCATTATCCTTCTAATTTACAACAGATGCTCATAAAAAACCCAAATTAAACAAGACATATAATATTTTGTTTTCTGTACCGTGGCCCAGAAGCTGAGTGTGTGTAGTCTCCTGAAATACGATGACCGCAGGCCCAAGAGAGGACAAGGGCACGTCCAAGCCACACCGTTTGGACAGGGCCCTCAGCTCTGAGGTGAAGTGCTTCAGGTAGGCCCTCGATGCGCTGCTCAGGAACTGGAACATGTCATTATGGAGACGTTCTGCCCGCGTGCGATAGACAACGATATCAGACACGGCCAAAACCTGCCGAAAACAAGAGAACGTTTTACGCTGGCTGACTGAAAGCACAGATGTAGAAACAGGAAGAGATGCTTTCACTGCAACCCAGGAATCAGAACAGACAAAAAAGAACAGTAATAAACTGGGATATGATATTTTCTTTAATATAGACAAAATAAATAAATGCATCTGCCGATTTGGCAATATAACTGCAGACAAAACGATATCAGGAGACCAAAAAAGCAAAAAGACCCTCAAATATATAAATAGATATATAACTAGAAAAGCACTCTGGGAGCGCGGGCCTCCACCAAGCAGCTAATTTTGCCCCATATAGCTTTTTACACCTATAGCTAAAACTCACACATGATCTGGATAATTACCAAATTTAAATGAATTGCTCCTCATCATGAGGCGCACCTCTGGTAAAAGTTTCTTTAAAATCCTTTGACAAGTTCAACACTACGGAGCCCCCTAGGGGACATGGGGAATTTTCTTTTGTTTTGCGTTCCCTCGCAAAAGTATTGCGTTACCTCGCAAAACCTTTTGCGAAAGTTTTGCGTGAGAACGCAAAACCTTACTTCTGTAAGGTTAGAAAGATATTCACAGATTCGGACTTCCGGGATCAATAACTCCTTTGCTTATTTTTTAGATTTTATTTATCGTTATTAAACATTAATATCTTCCTATTTCAATCAATATCTCTGTGGTTATACAGTGCAGACACTCCAAAGTCACCACACAGACCAAAAGATTCCCGATAATCATACTACAACAGCTGTTTTTAAAAAAGACACCTTTACTTATTTTTTGAAATTTTTTATTGTTATTAAACATCAATATCATCCTGTTTTGATCAATAGCTCTGTGTTTATACAGTGCAGACACTCCAAAATCACCACGCACACCAAGGGACTTTTGGTGATCGCACTACAACAGCTGGTTTAGAAAAATACACCTTTTTTTTTTTAGAATTTTTTTGTTATTAATATCCTATTTTACTTCATAAAGAACTCCCATCTGCCTAGCATCTCTGTGTACTTCATTCACAAAAAGTTATACAAATTTGTATTTTTTCAAAAACAGCTGTTGTAGTATGATCACCAGAAGTCCCTTGGTTTTTGTGGCGATTTTGGAGTGTCTGCACTGTACAGTCTTAGAGTTATTGATCAAAATAAGATGATATTAATGCTTAATAATGACAAAAAAATTCTAAAAAAAAAAAAAAGGGGGGGAGTGCTTAAGACTTTTTAAATAAAGATAAAGTCATCACTGACACACACTTGCTGTTTTATAGTATCAGTTGATTTCTATTATTTAGGGTAAAACAATACGAACATCAGATTGCAGATATTCAGTATGAAGTCTATAAATCATGTAATATAACATATTATACAAATTCATCACAACAAAAAAAAGTGTGTTAAGGGAGCATAATAACACTGTACTTAGATATAAAAAATATTACACATGAGCACAAACACACACACTGTATCTGATTATGTGCAAAAAGTGCTAAATTGTTGATGGACATGTAATATACATGTATTGATTACATTGTTATGGTAATCCATTATTACATATAATTTAAAATATAACATCAAGACTAAGTTATAAGTAGATATCTGTTAATGCTATAGTATTTTTCTATTTCCAAATTGTATTTTTATGGCACGAGAGTAGGGAGTACCAAGATGGCTGCAAGTGACTTCAGTTTATTTGGCCAATCGGCTATCTAGTGAATAAATAGAGATCAGTGGTCAATAGTCACTGCTGCCACCCTCTGGTTTAGGGGGGAACTGCTTGTTCCGTCAAATAATGTTAAAGAATCCTTAAAAAAATTCCCACATCCAGATCATGATCCGAAGCACAACCACAATTTAATGGATTGTTCTTAGGACTGAGTTGCACTTTTGGTAAAAATTATTTCAAAATCTTTAAAAACTTTTCAAGTTATCCTCTACACATATGGAAAGACGGATTACCATGTAATCGCAGCATCCATCTCAGCATGGACTGGTATGATATTCTAATGGCATGGTAATGTTTGACAAAAGTATCAAAGGTTCAGGGCATTATTATTGTCTAAATTGCATTATTTCAAAATGTCTGGGCAAAAAATGGGAGAAAAAAATTAAATGCTAAATTATGGACTGATCCTAGGCATAATCTCTAAAATCAAAGTTAACTTTGTTGGTGGAAGCTGTTTTTAGAACCGCTGATCTACACTAAAGTTACATTACTTTCAACAAACCCCTTTACTAGATGGAAACTGTTTTAATTAATTAATTGTAACAGACAATAGAAAAGTTTGTCTGCAACTTTACAATGCAATTGGTTGACTTGGATTTTAACTTTTGGGTGTCAGAGTATGAGTGGTTCAACAAATATATGCTGCCTTTTAAAATTTTCGGTAGAAAATCTGAAAACCATGCATAACTTTTCTTAGACATAAATGAGCTATGTTTGGTTAATCTATTGCATAAAATCCACCCTAATAGATTAGATTTTCTAAAAATATGATAACAAAATGTGACAAGGTTCACAGGTATGATCAACTTTAAAAAGAACTGTAGCTGCGCCTTCCGAAAAACTAAAAAACTGTGAAAACTTTGTAATTTGAGTCTAGTAACACCCAGCAATTATCATATTAGTGATGATGTATGTCACAGATGGAGTATGTTAGCCAATCGGAGCAACTCGTCTGATGCACTGCTGGGCTAATGCAAATAAACTCTAGTCTGACTGATGGTTACAGTTAAAACCTTAACATAGGTAATGACTGGATGCCTCCAATCAATGGGTAGCAGAGTCAATCAATAAAGCCATTGAATATCTTTAACAGAAACGGATCAGTTTGCTGATGTAAACAGTCCCCAGGAAACCTCCAAACTCACCTTTAAAAGGAGGCGCATTCTCTGGTTTTGATTGGCCGCAGCTCCCAACAGACCCTCAGTATCCAGAGCGATCAGGTTCAGAGAGGGATCGTATGCGGCCCACACCCCTACCGTGCAGGAGCTGGGGGACTTGGAGGTGTAAAACACGCTCTCACCCCCAAACAGGATGTGGTTAAGCGTGTGGGACTTGCCATCGCCAGTGTTGCCAAAGATGGAGAGCACCTTGACCCCAGGGACGTCTGCACAGCCGAGCCTCTCCACAAACTCAGCCTCGTTTTGCACCTGGAACAAGAAGGGAGATCTGATTAAAGAGAAAGCTCTGTCTGCACAGTTTGCTATGGGATCCCTGGCTCCAGAGATGACCTCATTAGACTGAGCCTGGATGAGTGAAGCAGGATCATTAACACAATAAGAAACCAGTTTGTCCAGCAGCTATATTTATCAACAATGCGCTGCTGAGCTTTACCGCTTTTAGACCAGTTAAGAAAGCGCCTATCCTCTGCACTTTGATCAAATGTAAACACAAGGTGAGGCTGCCTCTCTTTGGGTCACATGGGTATGACTCACTGGGTACTTTCCCTAATAATAGGTCAACATGCTGCTCTGCCTCATACATCTGCTCTTTGAACCCCATTTTAAAGCAGGCTGGAATCTTATTTACACTTTACATATCAATAACGGCAAACTTAAAGCTTTTGCGTTTGTAAACAAATGGCTGAAAAAAGCGACGCGTTGAAATTAGCTACCATAAATCAATGTTGAATATTTAACGTTCGAAAAATGATATAATATAAAGATATAGAATACATTTAAAAGCATTCATTTAGCGAATTATATCAGTAGAGGAGGTGTTAGCACCGCTTTAGCCAAACAGCAAACAGTTAGCCTTAGCTAGGCTAACTTTACCTGCAGGTTTTCTTGTTCGTCCACCAGCAGGAAGCTCCGGGCCCCGTCCCCTAACTGCTCTGGCTTCATGGGGCCAATCGATAGACTCTCCATTTCTTTCATCAGTATATCTGACATCGTCCTTTAAACGTTCAAAACATATCGGAGACGCTAGTGAGCAAAACGAAAGTTCAGCATGACTGTCAATCACAACAAGAGCCACAGGGATGGAGGCGCTGTGTAGGGTATGGCAAGTTATTTTATCATATTATTAAGATGCTTGATAAAGTGGAATGTCACCGCGCTATTTGTTGAGAATTAAAGTTTTATCCTCTCAGGGTAAAATATGTCTAAGTAATTATGCAAAATTTAACAGGTGCAAAAAGAAGATGTATCGGATTAAACAACAAAAGTCCCGTTTTATTTTATACTATAATACCTTGCCAAATTTGGCTGGACTTGAGGAACCATTTTTTTTTATGACGCGTCGAGCGTCATTGATGCATCTGTTCACGGTGCTTGAGCACCACCGTTTGGTCAAACGCGGAATTACACGCAACGTCGAAATTATATTCGAACCAAGCAAAAATAGTGATGCTTAAAAAAATCCATAAATAAGCAAATGATCAGCATGTTTACTCCTACCTGAAATCTATATTTAAAAATGGACTAATTAACTCTGCAAACTGTATAAAGTTGAAATCCACATCTTTGCTTCACAAACTTAATAATTTCCCTTTCTTAATAGCTACAATTACAGCAACTTTGTAAAAATCAAAGTTCCCATTTCACCGTCAGCGTGTTTCACCAGAACAGTGCTGCCATGTTAGAGTTGGTTTGCTAATGTTCATGAAATATTTGTTAGCTCAGATCTATAAATATCACATGTCACTGAATGGCTTCAGAGAGGCGCCACTGCTGCTAACATGACAGAGAGAGAAAACCTAACATCAGTGCTTAATCTCAGATGTCAGAGGGCTCTGTAAGAATTTCCACAATTTGCTTTCTTTCTTTGCTTTCTTTCTCATTATCAGATTTTTTTTTTTTTTTTTTAGAAAAATAAAGCAAAAATATGTGTCATATGCAGAAGAAACCGGATGAAGTGACAAAGAGCTTGGAGAGGGTTTTGCTTGGGGCGAATCCAGTGCAGACACTTGTCTGAAAGAATCAATTACAGACCCAGGCCTGAGCCATAGCCACTGATTAGTTAATAATTTAGGATGCTCCTTTCCAGGCTTCGTAGATAATGAAATAACACATGATCAGTCTACACGTCATCGCTTAATGTACAGCAAGCCAGCCGCATTTATTGGCATTGCTGGTAAAGAGACAGGAAATGTTTCTTTCAATGCAGCATCGTAATCTCAAGCATGAAAATCTAGAAAATCGAACCTATAATCCAGTCGACAATAACCTTTTTTGGAGTTTAAAGCTTGTGCTCTGAGAAGGTTACAGTACAAGTACCCGGTTTGATCCCCACATCCTCTAATCTGGGTTCCTGACCCTTAACCCCACACTGCTCCCTGGGCGATGCACAATGGCAGTCCACTGCTCCAAAAGGGGATGGGTCAAATGCAGAATTTCTCCAGAGTGAGATAAAAAAAGTTCAATTATTATGATTATTATTATTTTTGATGGATTCAGCAGTGGAATATTGTTAGTATTGCCCTTTGAAGTTCAAGTCACTTATATATATTTTTCGTTTATTTCGACTAAATTGTTCAGCATCTACTAAATAGTTAACCTTCATTTACTGATATCTTGGAACATCAGTATGAGATGACACAAAGGTGATTTGTTTTAGTTTTAATTCTGTCCATTAGAGGAATCTATTTATTATTCCAACAAACACAGCTTAACATTTGTACATCGTTCACTCATAACTAGTCAGGAGGGATGCCAGAAAAAAAAAAAAAAAAGTCCTAGAATCATTAATACAAACATTTGAAATTTTCTAAACTTTAAAAACATTTTACCTGGAATGGTGTGCTTATGTCAGATGTGTGGTTCTGGGCATTTATGGTTCTCCAGGTTGGGTCTGATATGAAACAAAAGGATGAATAACGTGAAAGATCTAGAGAAATTATTTACAGAGAAAAACTAAGAGAAAATGTGTGAAATGTTGTAGAAGATGAATCCTGTCCTGTTAGTAAAATATGTTTATAAGCAGCAGGAGTCGCAACAGTGGGTGTTGATAAAGGGCATGTGGGCATATGCAGGGTGTGGCAGCAGATAATAAACATACACCTGTTTTTATGGCACCCTATAGTTTTTATAGATATATATTTAATGTCTATAACACTTTTTTTCTTCATTGACTTTTCAGACCCGTCTGGTGACATTTTTAAAACAACTAGCCACATATCTAATGACTTTTTTGTTGCTGTTGTAAAATTTAACAATGTAAATATATATGTAAACGTAATACCTGACATAATGTCTTTTTTGAAATTGTTTTAATCAAACTACACTCTCATACACTGTGTATTTAGCGAAACTTTAAGTTTTTAAGTTCAATTTTAAAGCTTAATGAAATTGATTTATGTCATTTGATTTGAGTAAAACACTGATTAATTGTTTAAATCATTTTAAAGAGTCCCTTTTTAGTTTTAAACACATTCAGTGTTTTTAGTCACGTCTTGCAGATGTTTATATTGCTCTCAAGCTGGATCAAAAAGAATGACCAAATATGCAAATTTGGCAATAACATCCTATGGGGACTTTTAGGACTTTAAGGACAGGCAATAGCAATCTTTCCTGCATAAACTGTGGTCTTGATTAGTTGCCCCCTTCTACTTTCTGCTTAGAAAGGGGAAATATCTCATCCTGAATGCCAGAGAATTCCTCCCTTTTAATTGGTTAGAAAAGTGGAGTCAGAAAGGGTGAGTGGCGGGGGGCCGCCCTGGGTGCTGCTTTTGTGAGAACCACCACTGTCATGAACATAAATGATAAAAAAAAACACACATTATTTCTCAATAAGAGAATAATTTTGCTCCTGAAAAATATTAAAAGGATAGTTTTTTTTCTAATTTTCCCTAGTGTTAGATCACAGACCTAACGACCCCCGTTCCAAAGGGGTGGACCCCTTCATCTGTTCCAATTTGCATGTTTTCAAAACAAAAAATAAGACTTTCTTGGGCTACAGTATAAAACCTCAAACTCAACACTATTCCTGACATTTTGAATTGAAAAAGCTTCCTGGATGGGAAGTGAAACATCCTCAAACTTGGAAACAAGGATTGTTTTGAATTTCTTTTTTTTTTTTTTTTTGGAACGACTATGCAGGGGCGTAGCCATATGGGGGCCAGGGGTGGCCAATCATTGGCCACCCCTACCATTTTTTCCCCCTCTAATACAGATAGTGGTAGCAGTAATACTCTCAAGTGGAATATCCAAAACATTTTAATTTATGGTGGTTAAATATAATAAAATCAAAAATGATAAGTACAGAATTCATGCTCTTTTCAGAGCTAGATTTTGTGTTATATGGGGTAAAGAGAAAAATATGTGTCTCTGCAATCATCTGAGACTCTTTAGTGAAATCATAGATAAATAACAATTTTAATAAAAACTTATAAAAATAATCAATGTATGTAAATATTAGTGCCTGTATATATGAATTTTATGCAGAATGTTTATTGATATACGTAGGTAACTAATGAAAATGGGAAAATTTACGCCCCAGAACTCAAAACTGAAAGACTCTTATCTACTATACCTTTCATCTAGAAATTATGGATGTTTAAATATATGCGTATATTTGCTAGCAAAGGCTGTAGGAAAATATAGTTTTTCTTTATTTAGAAAATATGGATGTTCATCGGTTATTGTCCAGGCACCATTATAAAAAAATTCTGGCTACGCCTCTGCGACTATGACCTTGATGACAAAGAACCTTTACCAGCATCATAGGCCTACTACTGAAATAAATTAAGATCACATATTAGAATATTTCACACATTTTTACCAGGAGTTCCCATCAATGTGTCTATAATATCTTTTGTTTGTAATGTTTGTAATGTTCCTGTAACAGTACTTTCTGAGAGAATCTTACAGGTAGGTTATTACCTTCATTTGCATATATATTCATCCATCCATTATCTGACACACTTTATCGCAAGTGGGGTAGCGAGGGGTGCTGGTGCCTATCTCCAGCTGTCTATGGTTGCAGTGTATTCTCATTATCAGATCGTACGAAATCGTACGAAAAGTTATGCACCGTAATTTCGTACGTTTTTTTCGTGTTATTTCATCGTATTTTTACGTCTTGCCTCGAGACAAGATGTCCTTGCTCATCTTACATCTTCAATAACATAGAATTTAACATACAATTAACCCTAACCCTGACCCTAACCCTAAGATACAAAACAGCAAGCAACCTAGTGAGAGACATGAAGAAGTAATTATTGCACTGTTTTTCCCAGTTGTACGTCCGTCAGCGGATCTGCTTTTTTCGTCTGTCTGGCTGAGCATGCGCACTGATCTGTTTTTTTCGAGGAAAAACGTCCAAAACGTACGAAATACTGTGCATAACTTTTCGTAGGATTTCATACGAACTGATAATGAGAATATGTTGATGGGCGAGAGGTCACCAGTCCATTGCAGGGCAACACAGAGACAAACAGGACAAACAACCAGTTAAACAACTGTTAGGTTGATTGGCTTCTCTTAATTCTCCTTAGGTGTGCACACCTAAGGAGAATTAAGAGAAGCCAATTAACCTAACAGTCATGTTTTTTGACTGTGGGAGGAAGGAGTACCCGGAGAGAACCCACACATGCTCAGGGAGAACATGCAAACTCCATGCAGAAAGATAGATATTGAAATCTCTTTAATGACTTTTCAAAAGCTTAGTTTGATCAAATTATCTAACTGATCCACAGATTAGACAGTTTTAAATTCATATGAAGCAAAACTCCAAACGGTTTTAATTGGGGTGGGGGATGTCTTCCCCTGTGCAGGTCCGAGGCGGGCCTGTTTGTCCACTAACACCGCTACCCCCCCTGGTATTTGTAGTGCACGCAGCTTCGCCGTATGACAAGCAGACATGCGCAAAAAACTACACTTCCCCGAAGCTGTCACTGAGCGCTCCCGCTTCCCATTGGCTGGCTGGCTGCAGCCGCAGCCCCAGAGAATGAATGAAATTGAAATAGCTGCTACATTACATGTACAATACCGGGCTCTGCGGTGTTGCATTCTATCATACTATACCAAAATGGCCACAGCGGTGCAGAACCCCCTCAAAACGTAAGTAACCAAGATCTTCTGGGCTTTTGCGCCTTTTTGTGTGTGTTTGTGCATGCTGTCAGCGCAACCTCAGCGCTTTAGAGAGAAAAAATAAATATAAATCACAGATGATTCTCAGCATGATCATCAGCGCGTCTAGATACATACAATGCAAACAGCAGAGACTGAGATCATCTCAGGGCATGCGAGAGAGAGGAGAAAAGTTGAATTTAAAGGTGACGGTTTGGGAATGCAAGTGTTGTGTGCGCTCCGGTGCATAAAATCAACCCTAGGATCCAACGGCAGCGTGCGTGAGGGGATATGGAGGAATGCTGGAGGTAGGTTTAGGTGACCCGGCATGTCCCTGATCAGTGGAGCCAGCCAGGATCACGGTCAAAGCCAGGCTGGGGTGGAGGGGCTGGGAGGCTGCAGCTTCTGTTACGCATCCCCCGAGCTGAGCGTTATTTTGTAGGCAAGGAGAATGTAAACAGAGCTGCTGGTTTTAGGATGCAGCGGTGCCTTCCGGAACCCTCAGAGATGGACAGACCGGAGGCGCAAGCTGCGCTCTTCCTACGCGCATCCAAACCGCATCTCATCCATTCAGCATCACGTTTACCTCCAGAAAGAGGGTGAAGTTTTACACTTTACTCCTGGATTTTAGTGCTTCTCCTTTTTTTATTAGTGTTATTTTGAGGCTCGCTATTTCAGAGGAATGCAGAGGCTGCTCGCCTGATGGGCTCCCGGCCAAAAAATAAGGTTAGCGGATGTGCGCCTGTCAGCGGGTGCTTCTACTAATCCATCCAAAATATCCCAGAATGGCTCCAATACGAGCCAACCGTGGTGCGCCAGAGCGCTCCGGCTTTAAGCAGTTTGAAACAAAGAAAAGTCTGAGGATTTTTGTGCAGCAGCAGGGCAGACATAGGATGCCTGTGCAGGTTCTGTACCTGAGCACACATCGTGCATAGGGGCTGTTTTTCTGTCTTTTACTCTGAGGAGTAAGCAGAGATTTCACAGGATCCGGAGCTCAGCCAGCCTGCATGTGGCTGCTTTGAATATCACTTCACAGGAGGCAGGAAACCGGAGTGCCATGGTGCTGATTGGAGGACTGCTCTGATTGGCTGGCTTGGTATTTCAGTGTTTTTGGTTGATTGCTATTGTAATTAAATAGCAGCCAGTCCTCAGGAATGAAAAGCTCGCTGTTTTTCCATCTCGTGTGCAAATCAGAGATTTGATGTTAATTCCTAAACTCAGGTATAGTTCTTATTATCAACAGCATATATGAACAAAATATAAAAAATTCTTGTAGCCTTTCTGCCCTGAGGAGTCATTACTTATTTATATCACAAGTAGATGCATTAATCTGGACATGTAAGAGTTGTTCAATGTTTTACTGAAAAAAAAAAAATGATTATAAATGTTTGTATTTTATTAATCCTGCAGCATCTTATGTTAGCATTCAGCATTTTGCCTCTGTTGTATTTTCTATAGAGAAACTCATTATCTTAATGATTGGCATTAAAAGAATTTGGGCATTTGTTGCATCTATGTAAGCATCTTTAGTTCCTTTAACACAAGATTTTCATGCCTTAAACCTCTGACATGAAGCTAGTATTAAAGTAACTAAAAGTGCCCAAATATATTTTATAAATGCCCCAATTTTTCCCCCAAGTATGATTACAGGTAGTCTTAAAATTCAAAGGCAAGGTAAGGCAAGGCAAATTTATTTGTATAGCACAATTCAATACAAAGACGACGCAAAGTGCTTTACATGATTAAAATACAGGAAGATGAAACAGAATCAAAGCAAGTAGGATAAAATTATAATATAAATAAATGAATAAAATAAGGAATGAAACAGAGCAATTGCTCTATTTTCTACCTCTTGAATGAATGAATGAGTGAAGTACGCCTTGACATATATATTTCCCTTTCACAGACTTCTTCCAGCGTACATGGTTACTTTGAGCTCCTGGACATCCTTACCATCAAAATATAACTGAATATTCTTCTCTCAGTAATTGTATCCACACTGAAGAGAGTTCCTGGGAGTCTTAAAGTGTGCCATGATTCCAGTGTTTGGACATAGGTAGTATTTTAGAGTGTATGCTGATCCGAGAGAATGAGAACTGAGGAGTTTTCTTTGTGAATTTCCTGTTTGCCATACAGTGTTTCTGATATGGGCAATAAAACTGTAAGGAAGAATTGCTGCTCTTTTCCAGTTGTTACAGCTAATAAAGTTAAGATTTGATTTGCAGCTCATAATTTGAGCCCCTAGAGGTTCTATATTTGGGCAATATTGACCATCTCTTATGAAACCACTATGCCAGGGGTAAAAAAAAAATAGAAACAGAGATTTACTCAATGTGGATTGTGGACAGTGAAAGCACTTAAAGAAAACATTACCCGACACTGTAGCTGGGTAATGATGCCAAAGCTGGTATTCGATTCAACATGGCTATTTGGGAATGCATTAAAAGCTGTTTTCACATTTTCTTTTAATCTCTGAACTGTATTTGATCAGATATAGAAATAAGATATTTTGAATTTAATTGTGCTGTTTAGGTTTCTTTTAACTTTTGTTTGTGGAAATCTAAAGTCTTAAAAAAGCAAAGGACTTCATTAGATTAAGAACAGCTAAATATATTTACTGGTATATCTTAGATTTAATTATTCTGACTCAGATCCTCTAAAACATTATTGATAATACCTCTAATATACATTTTTAGTTTTTTTTTTAAAATATTGTTGAATCTATGAGCTATCCAGTGTGTGGCCCTTTGTCTAGTGACAGTTGGACACAACTGGGTGGAGTTTGTGTTTGATTGGTCGCGTGTGGGGAGGCAGAAAAGGGAGCTTACCTAGGGAAATAATACATGCATGAACTGAAGTCAGTGTCATAAATAAAATGTTTATGATAATCTTGCAGTAAGATTTGGACAGAACTGAGCAGGTAAAGCGGATGGGATGTTTCATGTGAAACCTTTCATCTTCTCCTCAGCCGTCCTACTGTACTCGAAGTCATCTTTGGTCCTTGGCATGCTCATCCAAGCAAAGCAAAAGTGTGGCCAGATTGCTCCCAAAGGCCTCTCCGTGAAACCATGTCAGGGGATTAAATTGACTGATTTGCATGGAGTCAGAGAGAGCAGAGGTTGGGCAGCAAAGGAAGAGAATAGGATTGCTTTTTAAAAAAAGGTGCACAGGGAATGTAGAGTAAATGCCAGACTGAAGGCCAGTGACTAATGAACAACAGCCTACTTTCAAACGGGGGTCCTGTATCGATTTCTAAGTGCTTTAAGTCAGACAAAGGAGGTAAAAATGAGGCACAAAACAAAGCAGCACAAAGTGTCAGTCAGTATCAGCTCTGCAGAGATGTTAGATCACCAAATCAGTGTGGCCTCTGCGAAGCTGCAAGTGAATGCATTAGATCATTCAACCGCCGCAATCGAAGCTCCTTTTAACATCTCCTTGACTATATAAATGTCCTCGTTACCCAGAATGACTTTAAGTACGTTACAGTCACAACACAGAATGTGCTTTTAAACAAGCCCTTTTAATTAGCACGTCCCCAAACAAACTTGCTACAAGAGGCTCACAAATTAGAGGCCTATGCTGTTAAAATGGACCAAACAACCAGCGAGATTGGGTTCAAAGTCAGCACTAATAGGGTGGCTGGCTGTGAGCCTGAGGCGGAAACAATGGTGTTCTGTCCTGTAATTTCTTTTAAAAATGTTTAGGCTGACAAATAAAGTCAGTAATATGAGGTCTTATTAATGCCAAACAAGCAGGCCTTGCATTCTACAGAGCAGCATGGTCACCAGCCAGAGCCGACCCAATGCATGAGTGAGGGAGCTACAGTAAGAGCAACCTGGGCAGTAAATGCTCCTAAAGTCTTTCATCCTTCTTTCATTTCCTTGCTAAAGCCAAATTTCTATTCATGATAACTTATTTTGATCACTTTAAATAGTCTTATTGATTGATTTACGTCACATTGAGGCTCAACTCACCAACTTGGATTGGTGTTTAAATGCTCCAAGGTTTCCCTCAGTTGGCCAGATAATAGCAGTATTGGTCCAAATGATCAAAAAAGATGCTTTAGTTTCACTGTAGGTTTTCTAGCATCTGGCACGCTGCAACATTGGTGTAGCAGTGGCAGAAATAAACATGGCTGAGGGATGCAACCCTTGTGAAAGCTTTTAACATGCCCACAACATATATGGCAGCCTGGATGGCTGGTTTTCTAAGATATTTATTGTTTTAGAGTCAATATGACATCAGGCGGTACCAGATATAAGGTTCCTAAAAATCAAGCTTAAAGCAATTTAAACTCTTTTAAGTTCCATGTTCAAAAGTTCCATAATGGACTCAACTATTGACCAAAAAAGTTACAAATGCCTCTGTAGTTTGTTTACTGTTATATTGCTTCAATAAATGATGTAGCATAATTATTTTTTTTAATCCTTGCAGTTTTGTTCGTATGGTTCTTTACTTATTCCTCTATCTAAAATAGGTTCTTCTGCTAATTTCCACGCTTCAGTTCCCAAAAGGGAACCTAGAAAGTTTATGACTTTTAGTAATTTTAAATTTTTTACCCACTGCTTACTATGAGGTTCCAGCAGGTTTTTGGGGGGCATGAAGCTGTTATTATCCATTGGAGTCTGCTTTCACAAATGAGTCCCAATCCCTTCTGAAAAAGATTTTCAGAAAACAGCACAACTATAGAAAATAAAATGTATTTGATTAATTCTAAGTTATGTTAGCATTGCATGAAAATGCTTAGCTTAAAAGATAATATAAATTTTTTTTTGTCACTAAATGAAAGTAAGGCATTAAAATTGCAATGACACAGGATTCAAACAACTTTTTCAAACAACATTTAGCCATGGCTAAACTTTAGCCACGAAAGATGCTATAGTTAGCATCTGTTCTGGAGCTTTCTGTTGGACTTACTAAAGCTTCTAATGAGTTTAGACTGTATTTTATCACTTCTAGTTCAAAATTTAAACCACTTACCATAATTTTAAATGAAATGGATCATTTTATACAGTGTTTATTTGAGATTTTATAAAAAAAAAACTCTGCAAGGAAGATTTCTGATGCTAATTAGCTTAGCATGAAACCATAAAGCAATATGGGGATTCGTCAAAGCTGGATAGAAATTCTCTATTGAGGATAGATTGTTTTAAACTTTCTTTTGTGTACAGAATTCGATTTTTTTTTTTTTTTATCAGATGTTACCAACATGTTGCTAAAATCCAATATTTCTCTTTTGAAACCAGTGTTTATCTTCTTGGCATGTGAGGACAGATGGATCACTTCAACACTCGTTAAATGATATTGAATGGAGGTAGAGGTTAGATGGCGGTGTTTAGCTGTAAAACGGGGTATGAAGTAACAAAGGGGTGTTAAACTGCATAATAAAGCAATTTAAGAGGCTGGAAGAAGATGGTTTAAACAGGAGGAGGACTTCGTAAGTCAAAGTCTGCTCTGGGCCTTAGAGGATCTTGTTACGGCTCTGCCACCAGCTAAAGTTCGGATCGCCTGTGCCATTCCCAATCAGCGCGTCTGTCTCTCTGCTGGATTAGATGAACGGTTAATCTGTCCTTCTATCTTTTCCCCCCTTCCCTCACCATCATACTTCCCCTCTTCCTCACACCAACCTCGCTGCCCCATCTCCATCTTTACCTTCCTCATCACTATCTCCAACTGCCACTTGTTTCCCTTTTTGCCCTCCATTCATATTGCTCCTCGGTCCAACTTCGTATTGGGCTCAAGTGATTTAATCCACACCACTTCTATATGTGTTGATATTCAGCAGAAACTATAGCGAAGGATAATTTATATCCATTTTATCAGATCCATGTAATTCCTTTTAGATAGCTTATACTTAAAAGATTTTTTAGGGGATTGGGACGCAAATCTATTGACAGGAAAGGTTTATAGTCTGCTGTTAGCAAATTATATAATGTTTCACATTTTGAGATGGGATATTTATATCCCATATATTATGCTTGGATTAGGAAATGACTAAAATCCTCAAACAAGGAACAAAGTGCCATTAAATCCACATCCGTGACTCCCTGGCAGCCAGGACCCTGGGTGTGTGGTCGCTTGGTGTCTCTCAGTGATATTACTTCTTTGTGCTGGTTAGAAGGGCCAGATGCAGATAAGCCCGTGCTGCTGTATTGGAGGCAGTTGCAGCGGGGTCTATATATTATTACTTGTGCCCTGCCTGACTGAGCCCAGCTAAACGAGTTCCATGTAATAACCGGCTCTGTGTGCAAACAGCCCTGTGTGATGGCTCAGGCCGCAGCCTGCCAGTTCTAGAGCTTTCTCTCCTGGTTTCACCCTCTCATTCCCTCACTCACTGATTTCTGGTCTGCCTGAGCTACACATAAACACACACTGTTGCACTCATTTCTCCTCTCTCTGAGTTTCCTTTCTCTGTAATCTTATGGATGTGAGCCTGAGGTCTGATGTTTTTAAGAGGGTTACTTTTTCCGAGTTTTTCCTTTCATCATCCCCATTACTTAGACTTTCTATATGTTGTTGTTGCCCTTTTTCTTTAAGGAAGGCGAGAAGAAGCTGAGAGAGGAAGAAAGAGGGAAGCTTGGATAAGTATTTTTAGCGCTATGACCTATTTCTCCAGTACTACCTAACTGACTGTCAGTCAGCTCCAACGCTTGGGGACCCTGCGAGCTTCCCAGCCAGAAAATTTGGGGAAAATCTGCTGGATGTAAAGGATTTTTGGTGAGGAAAGACGAGGATAATTCAAACCAAATCTCTTTTGTTCTCGTCTGCACCAAAGACTCTCTGGAGTCATGCCTCATGAATTGGGACCAATCCCAATCAATACTGCAATCAGACCTGACAATGTAGATACTGACAATATTCTTGGATCAGATCAGGCTGGGTCTCCATCATGCTAGAGTGGGTTGGAGCTTATATTTTAGCCGATTTTGTTTGCAAAAATTGAATTTTAAATCAAAGTTCAAATGGAGCAGTGATAGATCTGGTCAATGCTATAATTAAAACCTATTCATGTACTCTGGTTTGAACTGAACAAAACTTTCTGTTCTAAAAGTGATCTAAACTTAGACTTTAAATAAAACATTCATAAGGTCTACAAAAAGCTCTGCAAGCAGTGCGAAAATGTCAGAAAGCATAAAATGTGCTATTTATTCTACAGTGTCTATAAACAATCCAGCTAGATGGTCTGAAATAATAAACTCCAGAAACCAGGGCAAGGTTCTGAGTTCTAAATGATCACTTATTCCTGTCTGGTCTGTGTCTGGCCAATCAAAAATCAGTCAAAAGTCTTTTAGCGTGTTCTGCCATCAGCATTGAGCAGCTTCATCACCCGCCCCTGTCGCGCCCCTGCTTCATAGACCCCATTACTTTTTGTGTATGCTTGGTGTCGTTTTAGGCTTCCACGCCCCTCCATGCAGCGTTCATGTGAACAGAAACGCAGAAACATTTGTAACTACGACAGATCCTTATGGTAAAACATGGCGAGCAACCAACAGCTTCTACTTACGAGGGTTCGCAAATGTAAACATCTTGAGACATCCTGTAATTTAACCCATAAATGCCAATGGTATCAACAGATTGTTGAAAAAACGCTTGCAAAAAAATGACTGTCATTGATGGCATGAAGAGGCTTTCAAAATGATGTAAACTGCTGTCTTTCCTCTGCCTCATGTAGTGTTTTCAGCTCGTGATTTGTGCCGAACATGCCCCCTTTCGCCAGCTAGAGTATAACTGTTGCATTCGCTGTTATGGGCGGCTCATTTTCCACAGAAATTGTTGGTTTTTCAAGCATTACCCAAACTTAAGAGGTTTAACTAGGGTGACCATATTTTCATTTGGGAAAACCAGCACACCTTGGAGCGGGGAGGGGGTTGGGTTGGGTTGGGATCTCTGTTCCCATGCATAGAGATGTCTGTGGCATGCACTCACCTAACATAGACCTACGTAATCCTACAATAACATGATATTTACAGTTGATTTATTAAAAAATGCTTTTCAGTAAAAGTCAACAGCAATAACTCCAATAACAAACGATACTTTCATTCAAAATGTATTTATTAAAAATGCTTAACAATTCCTGTAATGAATGAA
>NW_015150939.1:269294-275168 GCF_000732505.1 Cyprinodon variegatus | reverse complement strand
TTTTCAGATCCCTTGCACCTCCATTGGACACCGAGACATATGTGCACAAGGCCTCCCGTTTGTCTCGACCCGGTCTGAAAGCGGAAAAACTCTTTTGTAAATTGTTGTTAAACATACATTTGCGCTTTTGCATGTTGTTGGCGTACTGACGCGGCTCAGGGATTACGTCACACGCAGCGTCGTGCGCACTGCCCTAGCGCCTGTAAATTTAATGGTCCAATTAAGGTAATTTAAAAAAATCAGGACATTTCCTCACTTTCTAAAAAAAAACCCGGGACGCCCGGGACAGGATGTGAAATACGGATATGTCCCGGGAAATACGGACGTTTGGTCACCCTAGTTTAACCTAATTGGAATAGACAGCGTTTTAGGTGTTGTCCAATCAGGGCCCTACTTTGTCGCTGGTTGCTTAAATGCACGGAGGATTAACCCTTAATGGGGATTTCCCATAGAATGAGCTGCAGCATCCAGCTGCTCCAGTGCATCTGATGGCACGCTCAACAGCTGTTAATGCAGAACATACTCATGGAATCAAGTGTGTTTTATTGCACATTTAATGCAATTAAATGACTTAATTTATGAAGTTTAACAATTGATATTGGAACAATTATTTTATGAAATTCACAGGGGAAGTTTAGCCTCCCTAGTTTTCAATGAGCAAATGCCACTAATGTGTAGTGTTTTAGTCTATAAAGAGAAGTGAGATTACAATATCCTGGTCAATATGAATTTTTCATATCCTTCAAACTTTGCAGAATAAATTATTTGTGTTTGTCTTTGGGGATTTTAACATCAGAGATGATTGGTCCACTTTAAATAGTTCAGATTTCATTTATTCAGACTGTCCTCTTTGTTTAGGCAGGTAGGAAAGGTCATCCAGCCTGATGTGGACAAAACAAGCCCATTTGAAACTGTGGGATCTGTTTACTGCACACTGATGCAGCTTGCTCACGGTGGGGAATTGCCCACTGCATTACCTGCAGCTCATACAAGAAAACCTCCTGTGAAAAAATGCAATCAGTTTTATGTTGTTTTTTTTTTTTTACATGGAATTTGAAATAGCAAATGTTTGCCTACATGCACCAGAGCAGTTTTGCTCTTCAAAATGATCTCTCCAGACATTATCCTAATTTCGTAATTTATTTTATTGAATCCAGATTCCATTAAAGTAGGCAGACCACATTGATATTGTAGTGACCTGTGTTAATATGACCTTCAACCTCGTGGAGTTGACGTGTGTTGGTGTAAGGGTCCAGGTTAGGCTATTAAATTGAATTGAAGTCAATGAAAAATCCGCATATAACAGGAAAAATGTGGGTGTTGAAATAAGCGTGTTAATGTTGGCAAGCCAGTTAAACCAACAACATAAAAAAATAACTATTTGCATAAATTAATGGCAGCATATTGCTTCTTTTTTACTCATAAGCGATTCAAGTGGGGGATAAATAGAGTACAAATTTCTCAAAATAATCACATTTGCTCTTCATTTCAGCAAGTAGCTTCAATTTTCTACCGTCGGAACGAGTATTTTTAGCCACTGAAATTGAAATAAGGTACTGATATTTTTTTTTATTTTATTTTAAATGCACAAATCCCATAACTCTGGAAGCTCATTATACTTTCTTCTTCAAATCAAGTGCAAACACACTTATTTCAGAAGGATTTTACATACTTTTAGTTCACTTTTTACATCTTCTTCCTCCTCCTCCTCCCTTTTTGCTTCCTGGTTATCTAAGCACCATTGCATAATATTGCTAAGATGATTTTGGTCTACTTTTCAAACCTGTAGCATACACCAAATAAACAAAATCACATGGTTCAAATATTTATCCATAATGTGATTATTTCATTTGCAATTTAAAGAAAAAAGGTTAGTGATAAGAAAAAGTACTCTGCATTGGAAATAATTAATATCAACTGATCTTTAAGCTTAGATAGCAGGATCTAGTTGCTCTATAGAACTGGATCGGTGCATCTTTATTTCCTCTGCGTTTCTTTTGGGTCTATATCAGGAGTTTGTGAGGGTGGAGCCAAAATAAGGCAGATTTTTCGCTGCAGAGCTTTAATAAGGATGCAGACTGAGGTGAAGAGGTGGGGGTGGGTTTTGGGAGGGTACCACACACACACACAACCATGCCCCCCCCCCAACAAACACACACACATATACCCTGCACAGAATCAGATGTTGGGAATCCGTCGCTATAATAAGAGGCCAAGTGCAGTGGTGATAAATCTCACCTGAAGGAGCTGTTCAGAGGCAGATTGCCTTACCCTGATGTACTACCCTCGGTACACTCTGCAGCCAGCCATGGGCTACTGCAAACACACCCACACTCAGACCAGGAAAGTATTGCACAGGATGCATAAAGAGGTGTGCACCAACAGTAGCCTGCATGTGGATTTATACACAAACAAACCCTGTGATTTAAGGACTGCCAAGAGAAACCACACCCAGCGGACAAAGAGGTAGATCCAGGCAGGAAACCCTAAACCCCTCATTAGAAACCTATTCTGTAGGTAACACAAAGCCCTGACAGAAACAACACGATCTGGGGCACATCTCTGCATATGGCTGCCCTGCCACTCTCTATCTCTTGTGTTTTAAATATGCATTTAAACACAAATGCACACGGACAGATCCCGGTGCAGTGACAGCATTTGGACGGAACTGACGTTTTCCAGCTGGTGTTGTGGCAGGCGTGTCGTTCCTGCACAGACACTGGCTCCTTACCGTCCATCTGTCTGTCTGTCACTGTCAAACCGAGTGTGCGGCCTCTTTGTGTCGCACGCGAGTTTTATTAGTGCATGTTTAAACATTGTGAGCCACCATTTCCCTCCATGTGCCAGTTTGAGTCCAACATCAGAGAAGGAAGGAAAAAGTGGAAGAGGATAGAGAGGAGGTGGTGGTGGTGGTGGTGGGGGGGGGGAATCATTTGAGTGAGAGTGGAGAAGAAATTGAATTGGGGGGGGGGAGTTGAGGAGCAGGGGGAGGGGTGGTGGAGGGTGACTTGGTAAGGGTGATATTGCATAGTTTAATCTGTTGAGTTCAGCCGTGGAAAGGCCGGGGATGGGGGAGGGGAGGAACAGAGCGGTGGTGGGATGCCTGATATCAGCCTTCCTCTGTGCACGCTCACATAAAGCTCTGCAGGGGCAGACATGCATGCATGTGTGTGTGTCTGCAGCATGAGCGGCTGCCCAGATGGACAGTAGTGGACAAAACTGGCGTGCAGGCAAGGTGTACAGACTGAAGTATTTTTACTGGTCTAAAATAAAAGGCCCAGGACACACATTTTAGATGAAAAGACAGTCATAGCATCACTGCAAAACACAACCTGCCTTCAGCTCATTTAGAGCCTGTTTTAAATGTGGAGCACTTTATTCACTCCAAGCTTAATCACCTATTTTCCTGGCATTGATGTGAAATCCCTTGTTGGTTAGGAAGTTTCTCGTAATTGGGCACTAATTTTCCCAATTCCCTGGTATTTCTCTTTGGGATCCTCCAATGATGCAGTTTTACCTCTAGGGGGAGCTCTCTGTATCCCTATCGGTCATAGAGGCGGCTAATTGGGATGGTTAATTTCAGCACAGTGAGGAACTGTTGCTCCCTGAGTGTGGGTATGTCTGTGTGTTTGTGCTCAGGCTGTGGAGGGAGCTCAGTGGGAGCTAAAGTGGACCGCTCCTCTCCGATGGGACTAGAGGGATCACCTAGAGATTCAGACAATGGTTTACCCACAGTGGGCCTGGTGGGTTGGCTGTGCCTTCTAGGATGGCTCTGTCTCTGCTGCTGTCTGTCAAATGCACGAAGCACCTTTAGTTATGTGTGTGTGTGTCTGTTCCCAGTAATACCAGTGCTGTGGCGTATATGCCTCTCCCTCCCCGCTGTTTGCTCAGTGGAGGCTGAGGCAGACAGCTCAGTGTGGGCTTAGGATTCATTCACACACACATGCAGTCTGTGAGCTCCATGCATGTGTGGATCTGCTCCGAGGTTCATATCTCCACTGTATCTGGATGCAAGTATTTGGTGGCCCGTTTTTACGTTTTTCCATGTCGCTCTGCATCCGTGCATACATGTGCAGGTGTCCTTTGTGTTTTTTTGTTCCTACCACAGTGCAGAGCCACATTATTGTCATGTCTGCCTGGTTATTCATGGTAGTCTGCTCTAGTTTGATGAATATTTGGGTTTCTTCCTAAAGCTGCTGCAGCTAAACCTCTCTTTGTCTTGGAGTCATACAAGCTGCTTGTTTTTAAAGCAAACCTCAAACAGCAAGAAATAAAACAAACAAACAAACAAACAAAATGTATTATTTCAAGATGACTATTTAATTTTCTGGTTAACCTCTCATTGATTGGTATAGTTTAGCAGTCAGAAGGATCTGCTTGCTGTTTCTGTGTCCTTTAGTCTAAAATCTGGTCTTGGCTTGGCTCCATCAGCTGTGTGGTTTGATGATAGGCAGTTTGCTTTCTCACTGCCGCTCTCTGTGGTCTGTGTTTTCAGCAAGTGCTCAGCATGTAGGACCACAGTGGCCACAAGCCAGCAAGCTGCAGCTGTGGGGATTTTCTGAGAGCGTTCCTTCACTTTTTCATACGCCTGCAAAGGTTCTTCCTTTGCTCAGGTTAAATAAATATTTCTCCATTTTGGGAATGTGCTCAAACCCAAGTAACACTTTTACATCTAGGTAAAGCATAATAAAGACCTATTTACATTTATAGAACTAAAAATGTAAGTCTGAATTTTTTTTAAGGTCTGTAACTATTGATATTGGAGATTTTTCTAACATCTGCAAAAATTATGTATATCAGAACATATTTGCTTAGATCTAAAATTCTAGATATAAATAGAAATTTCAAAAATGTCCATACTCCAAACTATCCCACCAGAGTATGCCTTTATCTGACAGAGAAACCCACCTTGAGCAGCAATTATACCAAAATGGAAAAAAAAAATGTAGGATTTAGGATAAAAAATTTTTTTTTTTCTGTCAACAGTCTCTATCCAGAAGTCCTCAAGTTGAGAACTTTTAGTTTCACCTGGTTTAATTTCAAAGAAAGTCTTCTCTAAGGAAGCTCCTGCTATCCGATTATTAATCGATTAATCGCAAAAATAATCAAAAGATTAATCGATTTGCAGAATAATGTTAGTTGCAGTTTTAATCAATACTGGAACGTAGCATCTGGATACCATACTAATTTATCATGGTATCATAAATTTTTTTGCACTTGTAAAGATTAGAGTTCTGGATAATTTGCACATTAAAAGAATAGGGCTGGGTATTTTCGCCAAAGTCCTGAATCGATTTGATATTAATTCATACAGTTCTAAATCAATTAATTTCGATTCGATCTGTTTTTACAATAATAAAAGTGGTTCAACTGTGTTTTTTTCCTGTCACATTAAACACAAAGTGCAAACTTGTAAATAAGACAGTTTAAACCCGAGATGTGAACAAAAATGTCTCAAAAGTGCAAACTTGTTTGTGAAAAGTGAAAAAGTGAAGCCTCAATCAAGCAAACAGATGTGACACAGCAGACGTTCACAAGCTGTATTATCTTCACCGCACAAACCATATTTGCAGCGTTGTCTGTAACAACTAACGGGTGTTTGCTGGTCAGGCACCATTTGTTAATGTCTTCAACCTATTGGCTATATTTGCAGATGTCTGGCTTGAGGTAATCTTGAGTGCATCTTTCCTGCTTATTTGAAGGTGCACGTCACACGGGTCACTAAAAAATGAATCGATCTCATTCCCCAGACATCGATTTTGCAAAAATGTAAAGGAATCGATTCAAAATCGATTAAATAGTTGTTTTTTTTACCCAGCCCTTTAAAATAATAACATCTCAGACATCCTTAAAATATTGTCAGATTGTGTTCCA
>NW_015150939.1:257705-267791 GCF_000732505.1 Cyprinodon variegatus | reverse complement strand
GTACTATTCCTTTAAATGATTGGTGCTGATATCGTATCAGATCAATATCTGTGCCACTCAACATTCAAAGCTGTTTTCATCAGAAATTTTTATTAGGGCACCTCTAATTTGCACATCTTGATATTAACGTTTTCCTTCATTCTTCTTTGAAAATAGCTCAAGTTTATAAAAAAAAACAAAATGGACGGAGGGCTTCTGTAGTCAGATTTTTCACTCGCGACAGATTCTTAACTAAAACAGGGTCAGGACTTTGACTGGGCCATTCTATCTCACTAATATGCTTTCATCAAATCAATTGTTTGTAAAGGATTGTTTGCCTCAGTCTTCAGTATTTTGCAGCCTATATAAGGTTTTTCTTACAGAGCTGATAGGGCTTTATGAAATGCCTTGAAAATCTTATCTCATGTTTTTCAAATCAAATGTAAGTAATCTCTTTGTTTCTTTCTCTCTTTGTTTTTCCTACCAGAGTTTTATAATAAAAGACATATATCGCTTACAAAAACGAATATGAGATGAAATTCCAGCTGTGCAACATGCATGTAAAATAATTATGTTTCACAACAAACAATAAAAGTAAAACACATGAACTGGTGGCAGCCTGCGTTATTACACAGTGAGATAGTTAATCAGTTATGGTCATCTATATATAAGGACAAAAAGTGATGAACTGATGTCACAGAACTATGGAAGCCAAAAGGAGTTGTCTGTTAAAAATGTTCCAAACATTAAATCTTCATAAACAAAAAAAATTAGTATCTCCATCAATCTTCCCATCAACCTTTCCCCTGCTGAGGAAAAGCATCCCCACAGCATGATGCTGCCCCCACTAGGTCTGACTGTAGGTATGACGTTTTCCCGAGTGATAAATTGGTTTGCTTCCTTCAGTAATGACTTTCCTCTCACCACTCTTTCATAAAGGCCAGATGTGTCGAGTGCATAACTTATGATTGTCCTGTAAACAGAATCTCTGCAGCTCCTGTTGCCATGGATCTGTGGTCTGATTTTATGATTAAATCTACTCTAACTTGTCAGCTGAGTAGGAAAGCCACGTCTCGATAGGTTTCCAGTTGTGCCAAATGCTTTCAATTTCAGCCCTGATCTTCCTGCTGTGTTAATAACGGACTGCTGAGGACTTCATTGAACAGCTGGATTTCCAGGAATATTTAATTACACAGTGGTCTAATCTGTTTCTGAATTAGGTGAATGTGATGGCGTTACTGGAGTTCTATTAGGGCAGCGCAGTAAAAGGGGGCCAAACCCAGATGCAAACCTTATTTTCTGATACGTATTCTTTTTGTATTCAAAGGAAGTACCGCTTTATAGTTATGTGTTACTCTGTGAGGGTGAAATGCATTAAATACCCCAAAACAAATTCAAGTTTAGGGTTTTTTATGTAAAGAAAATGAAAAACATTGGCAAGAATACGCTAACAAGACCCTGTGCAGTAGAGGTTAGAACGATATATCGGTTGGCCAATATTTTGGTTTGATATTAGCATTTTTTCTAGCATCGGTTGATACTTGCATGAGTTCATGCATGCCATGCTTTGAGATCATGTGCGTTGCTGCTCCCTCTATGTGCTGTTAGATTAAAAAAAAAATTTTTTTTTGTTATCAATGGTGTATTATCATGCAAATGAGGGAAGAAAAAAGCAAAAAAGCTTAAAGAACAAGTTTCCTAAAACAGTCAGCAGTAGGGCTGGGAAATTAATTACATTTGCAATATATTTGCAATTTAGAAAATTGCAATTTTCAAATTGCAGAGGCACTCAATTTTAGTCATAATACATTTAACAAGAGTAAGACACTAAATTTGTCCTTCCAGCCCTTTAGGTGGCAGAGAGAGTTGCAACTAGCACCTAGATTAATACATTATAGTAGAAATAAGCACTAGTTTGTGCAAATCTTTATAGTAAAGTCCTGCAACACTGGATTCTGGACAAGTAGACTTTCTTTTTCTTTTTTTTCTTCTTTTTTTTTCCATGTTAAAGGTATTTAATACTTCTCCAGCCAATTAAACCAAACTACACAGAAAGTAGACAACGTAAACAGACTGGAACAACTAATATTCAGCTGCATAGAAATCAATAAGAATTAAAACTATTTCTGAAATTAATTCACATAAGCAATTACCTAAAATATAAACATTTTAATAGTTGTGTAGAGATTAATTTAAGGTTTTCATGAAAGCATTTGAAACTAGGGATGCACGATATAATCTGCCCCCTACCGGTATCGGACTGTATCGGCCTTAAAACTGAATATCGGACATCGGCCACCCCACCGATATTTAACCCGATATTTGATCAGCTTCTGAGTTTCTAAAGTCTTCCTCAAAAACGTCTTTTTTACAGACTTAAAAGCTTCTAAAGACGAGGGAAAAAATATTGATACATTAAAATATCACAATATCTTCATATGCTGATATATTGCCATTTAAAAACACCATATCAATCTCTTTTACTAATGAAATATTGCTATATGTCATCGTTATGCTACGAAATCCCCCGAAAATTCATGAAATTTTGCCATATTTTTATATGTTGATATATTGACGCGGTATTGATCTGTTTTACTAACAAAATCTCACAAGAATTTGCAAAATATCACGAGAGTTTGTAACAGAACGATGAAATTTCACGAGATTTTGAAAGTAAAATAGATCGATACCGCGTTTTTAAAAATTGATATCAGCATATGAAAATATATTTGAGTATATTATTTTTCAAAGTGTCAGAAATGGATAACAAAACTGCTATTTTCAATGACTACTTATTTTTGTCCAGCTTTAACATCAGTATTGATATCGGTTATGGGCTACATGAGTTTTAAAATATCGGCATATCGGATATCGGCCAAAATCCCAATATCGTGCATCCCTATTTTAAACCTTTACTTTACTGTACTTACAAGTAGACTTTCAAGGTAGTGAAATAACTGAAACGCTGGAGTAAAATATCAACATGTCTTAGTCCAAGGGATTGTCAAAATAAAATAGCAATATTGGTTGAAAATAATTGCAATTTAGATTTTTTCGCAAAGTCATTCAGCCCTAGTCAGCAGGTATAGATCAGTTAGACTGTTTTCAAAATAAAAGGTATCGGCCTTAAAGCACCTGTTTTAGTGGAATTCTCCTGTCGGGTATATCTGGATGTAAAACAGCCACTTTTAAGCAGAACAGATAAGATCATCTGAAAATCTTCAGACTGGATTTCACATCACATACGCCTCCTTCAGCCATGAGCCTTTTTGAAAGCGTTATTTGCGTATCAGCTGCAGCCCCTTTAGGATTCAAGCTGCCCCCTTGTTGCGCTAAGAATAGCTTTATGCCTCTGCAATTCAGGTTGATGCTATTTAGCAAACCGTCCGGCACGACGAGGGAATGTTTGCTGATCTTGCTCGCTCAGCGGTTCGGCCTCAGATCTGGATGAATTTTTGAGATAACTCTAAAGGCTTGAGTTGATTATTTTTCTCATCATAATTCAAACTCTAAAGAAACTGAATTATTTGCTCAGTAGTCGAGTTCGATTAGATGAGATTCTCTCCTCTGCATCGTGTCCTAACTTTCTCTGCTCTTTTTGCACATCTGCCTCACCGGCTCCTATTGAAGCCTCCACACAGGCAGTCAGGCAACTTCTCCAATCTCAGTATAATGAGTTTGGAGGGACTGGAATTGAAAGACGCCATTTTCTTCAGCTGTCACCTTATTATTGAGCTGGGGTGGGGCGGCTGTGGGGTGGTTGAGTTATGCCAGCTTCTCTGAAGGCAGCAGGGGGGGAGAGATGGAGGTGAAGGAAGCCTGGAGGAGGGATGCAGAGGGAGGAGGGAAGCACCAGGAGCTGAGGAGTGAACGGTTTTGCATTTGGAATATGTCTGCCTGGTTTTTCCATTTGGTCACTAAAGCCCCCTTGAAGTCCACGTCTCTCATCCATGAGGATACTCTTTGTACTTCCAATCGCAGCACGTTTTGATGCTTGTGTTTGTGCAACGTTTGAGCACCTCTGTCTGTTAGACTTTCTTCATCCTGGATATTAGTATTTATATCCAAACAGCAGGCATGATTATTTGCACCTCTCTATATTCACTGTCCCTCGTTTTAATGAGCTCCTGCTAGATGATATATATTCAGTGATTTTGAGGATGCCTGCTATCCAAAGCTCCTAATATTATGCTAAAGAATGTCTCCTTGGCTGGGAGGAAATAAAAACTGGATAAAGGTGGAAAAAAAAGAAAAGATTTTGGTGACGGACCTCCAACCTGCCCAGAATACGTGATTCTTTTCTGGGTGCTGACAGCTACTATTTCTGTCAAAAAGCACTTTCTCTCTTTGGGAAAAGGCGTGCTTGCTCACTTGGTGGACCTCAGCTCACTCTGCAGTCCAGTCACATCCTTTAATGCCATGTGTCCAGCTATGACCCACAACGTTGCAGATTTAGTTTTGAGAGATTTTGATGTTGTGATGCTCGGCCTGTCAGGACGCTCCAGCATCTGTGTGGACCTCCACCCAGGACTGCTGATTCTAACAACACGTCACAATCTTTCTTAGTCTTCTGATTTGGATTATATGTTCTGGATTGTGTCGTGAATCGCAGTCTGAATGAAATAATAAACCATGCCAGTGAGGTGTAAGAAGCCTCCGAGTTGTTTTTTTTTTTGTTTGCTTTTTTTCTGTTAATTAGCAAAAATCTAAAAATATGAAAGGTGTTTCTCAGTTTTGGGCTTCAGGCTCAGAGGGAAATGATTAGATTTTCATAAAGATTAACTCTGATTTGCGATTTGCCTTTTGAATCCTTTATTTTTCTGCTTCAGGGCAAAAATGTTGCTTTGTTATTAAGAAAAAATTGAAACACTAAATAAAAAATTTTTCAGTAATGATAATAATGATGAAATTGATACAATTTTAGCATAACAGTTTTGATAAAATGCTTCAAAACAAGAAGTTTTAAATTTTTTTCCAAATTGATAGATGTATTTTATTTATGTTTTATAATAAAAATGATCTGATTATCTTTTGGGAGATTTCATACTGGCTACTGGAAATAAACTTTGTGGATAAAAACAGCTTTAAATCGAAATTTGCTGCGACTGTGGATGATTTTTAAGGCTTAACCGTAAAATGAAGAATTTAAAATCCTGTCTTTTTATTTGTAGAACCTTAAACTGCTTAAAACACACATTTGTAGCCACAGCTTCTGTGATCCTGCGTTGCCAGCAAAGTCTGAAGCGTTTCCATAACCTCCATCAAATTCTTGTATTTCCTGAAATGTCGCATAGAGTGACGTCACATTGCTAATGTGCCACGAAGCTAAACCACGACAAAGCTTAAAACAAAAGAAAAAAACTTGATAATATTGGTAAACGTGGCAAAATGTGAAAGCTTCTGCTTTTGGATCATTGCATATATTGACTCCAGTTGACGAATTGTTTATCCAGCCTCTGGAAAGAAAAAGAAAATCACTGTTTCCATGGCAACGGCAAGATAACTACAAACCCTATTTTTGTAACGAAACTACCAGGTTGTAGTTTCTTAATAAATTCACAGGAAGAACCGTTCGGGAAAAATATCTTCTGTACTAAAAATGAGAATAGCCAAACTAACAAAAACCTAAAAATATATTTCTGATATAGAGAGTTTGAGTGCATGGCACTTTTCTAATTAGCCAATAGCAGCCCACCACAGTGATGACCGCCCTTTGAGTTGAATTCATTCACCTTCTGTCTAATCCTGAATCTGAGCAGCTTTATCGGTGTAGATGCATTAGACCTCCATTTATAAACAACAGTAAGTACATATACAATGAAATAATATGCAATGAAAAAGAAAAGAAGGGAGATTTTTATTGTGAATCTGTGTATTTTATTTCCGAGCTGCACAGCATAAACTGATCAGGCTGTTTAGGGTTCATTGGGGTTCAAAACAGTTTTCACTTGGATCAAACTGAAACAAGAAGTGTTAATTACAGGGACTAGGGCTGCAAATAAGGATTATTTTGCAAATCAATTCATCTGATTATTAGTTTTTTCGATTAATCAAATAATAATTGGATAGACAAAGATTTTTTTTTTTTTACAAATTTAAACTAGGTGAAACTAAAACTTTTCCGCTTAAAGAGTTCAGGACTGAGCATATTGACTATCAATTTCTAAAAATCTGTTTTTATATATATATTTTTTATTTTTGATCAATTACTAAATTAGTTGACGATTATTCAAATAATAGATTAATCACCATTAATCCGATTAGTTGTTTCAGCCCTAAAAGGGATTTAAATCAGTTCGGAAAATGAAATATTTCCTGTACAATAACAACAAAGCCTAATTTAATTCCTATATATGTTTAAAGTTGACCAACAGTTCAGTTATCAGAAATCAGTGATAGAGGCAGCATAGATTGGCCTCGTGTTTAGAAAGCACAGCTTTTATTACTTGGTGCAACCATAAAGGTTGGAGGTTTAAATCTCAGATTACTACAGTCCCTAAAATAAAATAGTTAGATAAAAATATATATTACACATAAGCCAGGGGTAGGCGATGTCGCTCCTGGAGTACCACTGCCCTGCAGCTTCTGCATGCATCCCTTCTTCAACACGTTTGAATGAAATGAAAGGTTAAAGGTCAGGCCTCTGCTAAACTCACTGACATGCCAGGGAGGGAATTTGGCCTTTTGTTTCAGGTGTGTTCAAGCAGGGATGTGTGCAAAAACTTCAGGACAGTGGTGCTCAAGGATATAAAATAGATTTATTAAGTAAGAAGTAATATATATATAGAGTTTATTTAGTACCTTAAGTACACTGCTTTCACAACTGTAAAAGAATCAGCATTTCAAGTTACTATAACATAGAATTCAAACTTTGGCAAACTTAAAAGGGAAACTTAAATTGATTAAGTTAAAGGTCTAGTGGTGGATGTTCTTTTTATGGGTGGATCATCAAAATAATTGGTCCTCCTAATTTTCAATCATTCTGGTGATATGTTTACATAAGGCCGTCCCACCTGCTCGCTCCCATTTTCACTTAACGGTGGTGAGTCTGACATACAGTAGTGGAAAAATTGCAAATCTTTTGGAAAGTAAGCTTGTATGAGTGATGCAAACAGCAGCTTTTAAACAGAGCGTGCACGAGGAGAAATAGGCTCATGCACGCCCTCTCACGCGTTAAATAAGCCTTCCCTCTCAGGAGCAGGCACAGTGCTTGTGCATTTTTTTTTTTAAGTGGAGAGGACAGGTCTTTTAAAAAAATTCACGAAAATCCTCAATTATAGTCCTAAACTTAAACATTTCCTGCAGTTTGTTGCCTTAACATTTTAAGTTCTGCCAACTTTTTCTTGTTCAAGCATGTTTTTTTCAGCAAAAAGCACCCTGTAAGCACTAATAATAAAACACTAGCAGCAGTAGTGCAGCCAGTTGCTGATACAGATAATTTGGAAACACCCACTGCAAAAAATCTAAATCTGGATAAGTCATTTTTTCTTAAAATAAGTGCATTTGTTCTTGAATTGTGGAGGTAAAAGACACATTTTGCCAATTGGAACAAGACAATTTACATTTAAAATAAGAAAACACAATTGCATTGTCTTATTTCAGGTGCATATTATCTAATTATCTTATTTTAAGAGTAAAATTACTCATTCCATTGGCAAACTATCTCATTTACCCACTCAAATTAAGAGTCAATACACTTAATTTAAGAAATTTGTACTTATTTCTAGATCGTTTTTGCAGAGCTGAGCTGATACACAGGATCCTCATGCTTCTTTGTTGATTGCATGTCAAAATATTTCTTGAACTCTTTAGCAAGCTCCTACAGCAGGCATTCCTTTGTGTTTAACAAGTTAGTTATTCCTTGGAGCACATTCTTCTCGCTTTTGTTCCCTTAAAGAATAAATAAACTTTTTGTGTTTGTTTTTTTCCCCTATGATTCAGTTTCTGCTGCTATCACAGATACAGAGCCGTGAAAAAATATTTCCCCCTGTTGTACGTTCTTCTGTTTAGGCCGTTTCGTCATGTTTAATGTTTCAGATTATTGAAGCAATTTAAAAGTCTGTCATAGATAACAAGAGTAAATAAAAACCAGTTTTTAAATCATTCATTTCATTTATTATTAAGAGGAAAAAGTCATCTAATCTAGCCTGGCTCGTCCACACTGACGTAAAATAATGAAAAATAAATGAAAAATAAATTCTAGCTCTGTCAGGTTTAGGTGGGGGGTACATTTTAGACTTAAGGCGAGTTTTATTCTCCTTAAGGAATTAAATCATTATCTGCAGACTTATTTTCTGTTATTTTTTGTACAATATTAAGATCTTACACCTTAAATTGTGACAAAAACAAGTAAAAAACAAACAAAGCACCATTCAAAAACACTAACCACATTCATTTGTCTCCCAAAATGCCATAGAAATCTCTCATCCTCATTCCTTTCAGGTTTTCTTTATAACTTTTACCACACCCTGAGCAGCCAAATATAGTTTTTTTTTTACACATCCACATCTGCAGTGAAATCTTTTTGTGTAAAAATCAATCAGTCAGTCTTTTTCTTTGGCGATGGCACAAGAAAAAGTTCAAAAATGTGAACAAATTGCTACCAGCAGCTTCTCTGTTCTATTTTTTGTGAGGCCGCTTTTGGCTCTGCTTCTGCACTGTAACACAGTGAGTGTGTGTGTGTGTGTGGTTTTTGTGTGTCCTGTATCTACAGTCTGTGTAGCTGAGTGACCTTGATGTCTGCACTCAGCAGGAAGACACTGGAGAGGAGTGATTAACAGGAGAGGGAGAAAAAAAAAGAGAGAAGTGCGAAGAATAATGAAATAAAATAAAAAAAAAAGAGGAAAGAAGTACAGAGAGAGGGAGGGTGTGAAAGTTAAACATGGAAAGCAACATTTCAATGAGGGGGGGAAAGAAAGTGAAGGCGAAGTGTTGGAAAGCTAAACAAAATGTGGAGAAAATTGGGGTGGGGTGAACTGAGTGACTCACCACACATCTGTTGTGTTTTTTTCTTCTTCTTTTTCTTCTGCCTTCCCCCTGCAGGCAATCTGGAGGTGCAGTCATCAAGAACAGGTAGGTGGAGAGGGGGTGGGGGGGATATTACAGTGAATGTTAATCAAACTCTCACTTCTACGGGTGAGAAAATACAGCAGTGTGGAGGAGAACTACTGTGCAGTAGAGTTTTACTGTACGAGAATGGAAGTGTTGGTTGTAGCTGCCAGCTTGTCTGCAGATAGGACTGGACATCTCCACGGCAACCCCTTTGACTTACACACATGCTCTCTATAGGTGCAACATGAAGCCTGAGCACACACACATATATGAACCTGTCCTCTGCATGTTCCTGAAAGTCATGGTCAAACTCTTCCTGTTTGTTAAAAAAAAATTATGGTGTGTTTCTTCCTTTTCCCTCACCTGTGAACTCCCCCCTTCACCTCCCCTCTCTCTGTGTTGGCTGTCAGCCTCGGAGAGGAGTTTTATAAGGAGGCCATTGAACACTGTCGCAGCTACAATGCACGTCTGTGTGCGGAGCGCTCCATGCGGCTCCCCTTCTTGGACTCCCAGACCGGCGTGGCTCAGAGCAACTGCTACATCTGGATGGAGAAGAACCACCGTGGACCAGGTGTGTATGAGTGTGTGTAAGCGTTCCTCATGTATGTTGCCTGTTGCTTTGCAGACATTTTTACACCCAGTCCTACAAAATAATAATACTCTTAATAATACTCTTAAACCTAATAACTTACCTGGGCATTCAGAAAAGGAGAAAACGGTTTTATAAACACTTGTTTTGAAGAGTCCGGGTACTCCGGCTTCCTCCCACAGTCCAAAAACATGACTGTAAGGTTAATTGGCTTCTCTAAATTCTCCTTAGGTGTGAGTGTGAATGGTTGGTTGAGCTGCTTGTCTCTGTGTTACCCTGCAATGGACTGGCGACCTGTCCAGGGTGGACCCTGCTTCTCGCCCGTAGACAGCTGGAGATAGGCACCAGTACCCCACGAGACCCCAGCTGTGATAAAGTGTGATGGAAAATGGATGGATGGATGGATGGATGGATGGATGGATGGATGGATGGATGGATGGATGGATGGATGGATGGATGGATGGATG
>NW_015150939.1:247177-256706 GCF_000732505.1 Cyprinodon variegatus | reverse complement strand
CAGGTCCCAGAATTTCAGTATATTTGATTTGATAAATAACTGGTTTGTGTGTTCCCAGTATCCCACTTTATGTAGTATATTCGGATTGAAATTTTGAAATTTTAAAAAACTCTTACAAAAGAGGAAGGGATAAATGTTTTGATAGACGGATAAAGTTAACCTCCATTGAATGTTTTTTAAGCTGAAGAGCAAAAAAAAAAGGGATAGAAAATAATTAAAATAGAAACAATAGCCAAAGAACAAGTGGAATGGTCTTTTATATCACAACTGTTCCTTTTTCAAAAATTAAATCCAGATTTTCCATTAAAAACCAAAAGAAATTATTAACCTAATAAATAGAATATACCATAACTATCAGTGCTCTCTGGGGGCCGCAGGGGCCACATGTTGCTCTGGAGCCACAGGTTGCAGACCCCTAATAAACACAATTCTCTCCAACTAATTTCTATCTCTTTCTTACCTTAACTTTCTGTATTTCTGCTCCCTCGTTCTACTTTCTAAGGCGTTATTCCACCTCCCATGTCTCCAGTTTTCCCCATAGGGTATTTCCTCTGCGCTTCTTCTTTCTCTGTAACATCTATGTATTTTGGCAGTGATTCAGACACCCCTGTAGGCGACGAGGTGCCGCTGGCACTAACTGCTCTTAGGAGGAATGCTCTTGTGTGCTTGTGTTTGTAGGCTGGCTGCGGGCTGCCATAAGAAATATGTGCGTTAAGAGTTTAGAACTTACTGTTAAACCTAAGTTTCCACATAAAAAAAAAAAATAAAACGTTAATTTAGTTTTTTCTAAAACAATGTAAACCATGTGTTTCAGGTCATGCTCCCGGTCAGCTGTACACATATCCAGCCCGCTGCTGGCGCAAGAAGAGGCGGCTAAACATCTTGGAGGATCCACGGCTTCTACCCATCGAGTTCAAAATTGGTCAGTATGAGACAGGGTGCATTTTTATGAGGCTTTACATCAACAAGACGAAATAAAACAACAACAGAGAGAAAGAACTGAAATATCTCTCAGTGGGGAGGATTTAACATCAGCAAAGTGACCAACATGTGGAAACCTGAAGATTAACAACAAGGCAAAATCAAAAAACAGAAAGTACAGATAAGATGCTGTACACTAGGTACAAATTTAAAGCAAAATATAGAAAAACTGTGCAGTTCTGTATAATACTCATATTTAAAGGCATTTGCAAATTAATAAGGTAATTATTAAAAAGATCAATGCATGTTATAAATTATATTAGTCGGAAGGATCTGCAATAACGCTGAGTTTCTCTGTCCGATTATAAGTACCTTTTGAAAATAACAACCTTTTAACAGTTGTTAAGTATTTTTTTAAATAAACTAAGATTTCTGGGGATTTTCATTCGTTATTAGAGACGAACTGTGCAAAAAAAAAAATAGCAATGATGCTAAGAAACATTTTAAAAGGCTACAAAAGTTTTCAGAGCAAAGCCAAGATTCAACAGAACAACTTGAACCACCAGATACAATAGAATATTTGGATCAAAGTCTAGACCTGAAATAAATGAAGAATTTAAGGGAAAATTTGTAGTTATCCATAAAAATGATAAAAAGAGAGTTTAATCCTCAGATCTCCAAAGTTCTTCGGGATAAACCAAAAAAAAACCTGTTTCTCTAAATGCGGAAAATACGCCTCCACAGTATTGACCTGGTAGTAGAGAAATACAATAATCCATTTTTACAGTTTTCTTTAGTTTAACTATTGGAGAACCATGTATCCGTTTCCATACACTTCACAATAACACATTAATCCTTCTCCTATCACAAAAAATTCTGTTGTAAACAACTTTGTAGCTGTGATTTAAAAAAACATGGAATATTTCCGTGCAGCCAGATAGTTAAGAAAAAAATAAATCAGTAAAAAAGAACAATCAGTTTTGCCTGTTGGGCTGAAAAAATAATTCTGGGCCCAAAATTTGGGCTGTTTTTCACAGAATTTGCTGCATAGAAAGAAATAATAGTAGAACAAATCAGAATAATTGCCACTCTGCTGCAGAAAAGTGACAATCTTTTCCATAAAATTTGTATTTGCAATCATGTTGTTAGTCTATTTATTGTAAATTGCAGATCTTATGTCAGTTTTAGCATCTTTATTAATATATATATATATATATTCAGAAATGGATGGGGCTTATATGGAGCTAAAATTGTGGGCTGATGCCGTCCCAGATGATGATCCATATTCCATATATACTAATACAGAAATCTGAGCTCCACCTGATTTTTAAAGAGAATCAAAGATGAATTGTTCCTCTTCATGCATTTCTTAAAGTACCAAAAAACGCTTGAGATTGAGGCAGATTTTTCTTTAATTTTAGGTGTTTTTTGGGGTTGGAACCAGGCAGATCTGATAATCCCCGAGTACAAAATGGTGCCTCAAATATTGCCTTCTCACCTCCTCTGAAGCATGTCAGGCAAACTGTAGGACTGCATGGCAATATGTGAGATCAGCTCTTAATGTGCACATTAGAAGCTACAATATTCTTCTTTTAAGGTTCTTGTTAACTCTAAAATACTTGTTATAATTTGTTCATTAGAGTCTTTTTAAAGGCAACAGTTACATGTGAACAAACACTATGACATTCATAACCAGGAAAAAGTATATTTATAGTCAAGCTTTGAAAAGCAAGTACAAAGCAGAGGGAAACAATAAAAAACAGTAAGACAGAAAATAGACTGGAGGCAAAATAATAAAGTATAAAAACTCCTCTCTGCCACAAATTCACAATAAATAGCTTCACTTATTCTTTAGTCGTCCAGTTCTTTCAATTTTCCCCTGAAGTGATCCCAGTCAGAGTTCAGTTTTAGTTTTGCAGGTTAGAAGTTCAACACGTTGACCCTTCAGACAAACGTTCTAATTACAGTTTCCACCAGGTGAACCATAAGTTACTAAAACCGTAGCTTTAAGAGAAACCAAAATGTTTCTGAACACTTAAAAAAAAACAGCTTAAGGATCAAGAATTTGATCATTTCTTCTCTTCTAAATCCATCATAATAAATTAAATAATAAAAAAATATATATTATTTTATCACAGGGTGTCAGTCAAACTCAGTCAAATTTCACTGTAATCCTATTTCCTTAAAAATAAAAACAAAATCTTAAACAGGATCTAATTGTTTTTGTTTTTAAAAGAAAACAAAATGATATTCCTACTTTCCTCTTCCTATAATAAGGTAAAATGTTGGATGTATTATGCTATCAGTACAACTTTTATAGCGCTTTGATTTTGATGCATAGATTTAGAGAAAAATGTTAAATAAAATCTGTCTAAATTAAGTGTTTATAAATTTTTTAAGTGTTTATTATTAGAATATTTGACTCTTTTCCATTCTGCTCTTTATAAACCAATTGGATGATCAGTCATCATTGTAGGTGTTTACACGCAGGGAGCTGCTTAACAAACAGGACACGCATTGTTTGCCAACTCTAGCTTTCGTTGCTGTAATTAGAGCAATCAGACTCTTAGTTTTCTTATGAAAATTGGGTGTTTTTACTTGGGTAAATAAATCCAAACAGCTGAGATTGACCATTTCTATCAAATAAATAAAAAGAGTGTAGCAGCTTTCTAAGGGCCAGCTAACCAGCAGTGTGCAGCTCCATATAGGGAAGAGGCAGGGCTGCATTATTTCTTTACCTTTTCTTTGGCAACTCATATAAGACTGGATATATGTGAAACATGATGCATGATGGGAACATTTTATCGGTTTTTAGACCCACTTTTTAAACTTCGTATTTCCTGATAAGATTTATGAAATTATTTTCAACCTGGAGAGAGAGAGACTGACAGAGAAAAGTTGCAATCAGAAAGATTTTATTGACATGAATGAAATAAGTTCTTTGGCGCTCGGAACCCGGCAGAAGATTTTCATGCTGTGAGTTGACATGCGCTCAGATGAATAGCTTAGGAAAAGGATTAGAGAAGTCTTCCCCCTGGGTCCCGGACACTGGTGGTGGAATAAGCCATGGGATGAATGGGACTGGAAATGGTGATTGGCTTCGGAGGTACAGTAGTGTGGTACCAACCTTTGCCTAAGCTTCCTTTCTTGGCCTGTGTTGATGCTCCGTTTGGGCTACCCTTCTTAAAACTCTTCTATGTAACTTGAGAGGGTGTGATCTATCCGTCTCTGAATGTCATCTGACCCTGATGGCTGCTTTACAGCAGGTTAAGCTAAGCATAAAGTTGCTTTAGGCAACAAAGTAGATATGCCTTATCAGACATATTATTGGTTCCCTCATATAAGGTTGAATGTTTAGGGTTGAAAATGGCCTTTTATTTACCAGAAACTCCATGACTTCTCAATCTGTGGTCAGATTCCAAAACACAGACAGAGACTGTATAGTATCTTGACAGTGCAATATTAGCTGTTGCTTTCAGGTTTGTTAACCCTGTAAGTTACAGGTCTAGCGCCCCTAGTGGCTAAAAGTGACCAAGCGTTTCTTTTTCATCGATCTACACCTTTTTAACTTTGCTCATAGAAAAGCAATTTTGTTTGTATATTTTTTTCACTGTGTTTGACCTCAAAGTGTAGAAACAAATGATTTGATCAATCTTACCTATTGATTTAAATGTGCGTTTACAGCCTTTGTGGTTTTAAATTAAAAGAAAACGGCTCGTCCTCCCTTATGAGACTTTCTTTGAATTTATTAACCTATTTATTAATGCTGCCTGATGTTGACAGGGTGCTGATATTTTTGTAACAGAGATTAAACAAGCTGACTTTATGACTTAAACATACTTCTTTACCAGAAGTAACTTTTCTTTTACCAGCTAAGTTCAGTTTCCTCTGCACACATCTATGTGTATTTGAGGTCTGCTCACATTTATTGTCTCATGGCTCTCCAGACTACGAGTCCTCTCTAAAGAAGGAGGGGGGCATCCCAGACGGCCCTGTGCTGGAGTCGCTGCTCGCTGGGGAAACGCTGGACAAGAAGGTGGAAACTAAGGAAGAGGAGCCAATGAGTGAATGTCAGGTGTGTCTTTTTTCCTTCCTTCCTTTTTTTTTCCAGCTTTTTCTCCTTTTTTACTCTTTTTTTGTGTTTTTTCCCCTCTCATAGTAGAGCATCTGTCTCTTTTTATGTGCTTGTGCATCCTTGTTTGTCATTGCCTTTGTCTCTTGGAGAGCGAGTTCTGGCGCTGACACAGCTTCATGCGGCTCTGAACCCTCTCCGCTGGCTCTCTGTCTGCAGACATCTGCCTCAGATGTCCGATCAATTAGAAGTCTGAATATCTCTTTTCAGAAAACTGTTTTTGTTGGTAAAATAAACCTCAAGGTTTTTTGTATAACATACAGTGGAACTCAGTTGTACGGCTAATTGATTAGCACTTGAGAGAATAAAGCTTACATTGGCCTTTAGAGGATTAGAGCTGTCTGTAAGGTATCTAATCCAGGGCTTCCCCTGTCTTTACATTGTGCCCTCTTAATGCTCCATGTCCACTATTTACTCCTCCTTCATTTCCATTGTTCTCTAAGCCTTACATGACTGTGACTGTATCAAATGTACTGACAATAAGATAAAGGTAAGATGTAATAGAGGTGACAAAAATCATTTGTCTAAATAGGGCCATTCAACTATTTTTACCCACAATGCTGAGATTATTCATAAAGGAGGCACCACACAGATGCTAGGTATTTAGGACAAACAGGAGTCTAATAAAAAAGGCCATGAATTTGTTTTACAGGAGGAGTAAGATCTCATGTTTTTGGAGCTTGACCTAAAACGGGATCTGTCTGCAACTGGAGTTTGGTTTTATCATTCTTTTTATGGAGCAAGTACCCTCGTTTTCTCATCAGTGCAACCTATTTCTGCGTCTCCTTAATCGAGGGTTCACCGCTGCAAACATAAAATGTTATTTAGGGTGATGTCATTTAGACAGAAAAAAAAAATGAAATGTTTTTGTTGCATGGTTAATTTTTCAGCTTTTTTATTCTGCAGTTAAACTGCAGGAAGCTGTTAAAGAGATTAAGGGTTAGTTGGACTCCTAGCAGCAGCTAAACCAAGTTGTAGAAGTGATAGTTTACTCTTAACAATTTTTTTCCATAAAGAATTTGGCATTTCCTTTCATCGACGCATAAAACCATGATAGAAAAGAGAAAATAAAGAGCACATCTTTTATAAGGAGTTAATGAAATCAGTGAATTCTAATTAATTTAGTTGGTTCTTTCCTCTCTCAACCAGCTCTTGTTTTATTTCCGTAACAACTTGAATAAAAACAATCACTAATCTCATGTTGCAGTACTATTAAACTTCAATCAGTGCTGCAGCACCAGCGCAGCTACAAGGTACCACAATTAATGAGGAGAAACAAAACATTGGCACACTTTGAGCTATAAATAACCCCTCACTGATTTGATCAGATTGGTCAAATTGAATATTGACATCAAGAACTTACAACACAGTGAAAAGAGCTGAAGCATGCTTTCTCATTTTACTGCTTTCTGCCATTATGTTTTTGCATTGTTGGGGACCTAAATGCAAAGATGAGGTTGCAAGGAGCATAGTTTTTAAATAGCAAGAACTTAAGGGACAGGAAAGGAACAGAAATAGCACAATGTGGATAGAAGAGGTTCTGACATAGAGTAACAGATATTATGCTCAGATTAATCATATATAATTGTGAATAATTGATTGTATTCAACTAATGTGGTAAGTGAATGGAATAGTTTCCCCGATTAATGATACACAGACTCTAAAACATGCCCTTTTCTATAAGAATAACCTAACAGCAGAGATTAGAACAAATCTCCACAGGGAAATATAAAAAATAGGCTAAAATAAATCTTAAAGGGGTCATAGAATGATTCTATAGGGTATTTGGTGCTGGTCCTTAAGGTCTCTGAATAGGGTGTGTTACATTGGTTGGGCTGAAAATGGCATAGTTACTGTTCTATGAGCCCTAATGCAAGCCTGGTTAAAAGGCCTAGAAAGAAGAGGTTTCCTTCCTTTTATGGTATGCTCATGAATAATAAATGAGCTGTGTGCTGATTGGTTGGTTTACAACAAGCAAAGATGCTGAGCAAAGACGCATCATAGCAACAAGCACTCACTCTCTGAAACATTGAAATTGTTGATATGGTAGGGTAACCAGACATCCTCTTTTTCCCGGACATGTCCTACTTTTTATACCTAAAATAAATGTACGGGGGGAATTAATAAAATCGTTCAGAATTTTGGTCGAGTACAGTGCAGTAGAACCGAGCCGTCAGCTCCGGGAACTCCGGCCGAAGGGGGGAAGGAGCCTGCCCCCGGGGCTGCAGCTACAGTCACCGGGTTGGGTTCGGTTGCTTCGTCCCCGGCTGGCTCTGGACTCAGACCAGCTCCGGACCTGATGGCTTGGTTTGAATGTCCGGTCCAGTCCAGTCAGCGAAGTTTACCAAATCCTGTTTTGAACTGTCCAAGATTTTGAAAGCTGTCTTCGGTTAAATGCTTTGACCAAACGAACAGCTGAGCATCAAACTTTGCAGGGATCTTCTGATAGACAAAAATAATCCATGTCTATCAAGTCTTCGGATCCACAGAAGACCGTGAAAAATTTCCCCTTTCATTTCCCTTCCCCATGCAGCCTGGAACACTGCATTTACACCCGTGGTTCTGGCCCATTTTCAATAGAGAAACTGCCTGCTTTGTAATTCTTGTAGCAGTAAACCCAGCTGTAGACTAAACAGCTAAACTGGTGTCTTCCATCTACCTCTATTTATGTTCTTGGGCTGTGAACCAGTAGGCTGGTCTGTATGTCAATTTCAGGGACGTGTCAAAAGTACAGGCCAGAACCAAATAAGGCAACATCCCCGAATTGACATCGATTCGGTACTTCTTTGGATTCTCCAGTTTTATGGTGGAAGTCTAGAATTGTGAGATTTGCAGAGAAAGGAGGTGTCGCTGGGGTTTGAACTTCTCTGTACGTCCATTTCAGCCACTAAACTATCGTTACTCACCTATGACAATGTAAACTTTTGCATTCTATGACCCCTTTAATATGTGTATACACGCATATATCTTTTAATGTTTTTTCTATTTACAAATCATTTAAAATGCGCAATAAAACATTTTGTATTTTGCTAAATTGTGAGCTTTTTTTATTCTGAAAAGTTAATCTGCTGTATCTCCTTTAAGATGAATCAATACATAAATAAAAATCATCTTGAGATGAATCAATATATTCAGTCGCTGCAGCCATTGCTGTTTTCTTAATACAATATGCAACAGAAGTGAGTAAATGAACAGAGAAGGAGCATTTAAATGGATCTTTGACCGTTCCTCTTCACATGTTTAGCTCTAAACTGAGTCATCTATCTTGTCTTTGTTTCAATTCAACTTATGGGATTTCTACAGGACTTGAATCTGTTCAGTAGAAAAACCATAAAAGAAAGTTATTTTTATATTGAACTATTTCTGGGTTGGATCTTTATCCAAAGACTGAATGAAACCTATTTAGCAGGTTTATTTTTGTCTCAAATCCACTGGTATCTTAAATAGTTCATGATGCTGCGCTCTTTATGAGGACCTCAGGCCTTTAGGAAGAGAAACAGACCGACAGCATCCTTATACAGAACCTCTACTTACATAAAAACAGGCATGATGTGCTTTCCCACATTTTGGTCTTTTATTTTATACAAACCTGACCGAAAGCATTTGTTACTGAAATGTCTTAAGGCATTTTTAGATAATCCATTAATTAAATTATCTATTTGTTTTCTTTATGGATCTGGACTAATTAAACGTTTCGGAAAAGGAATCAGAAAAAGGTATATTGCCATGTAGTGTTTCACATGTATGAGTCATTTGTTTTATTGATAAGGTGTTACACACAGGCATGCAAATATACAGCTTATATAAAATGGAATAAAAAATTACAATTTGTTTAAGAAGGTTATGGGAAAAAATAATGTAACCTCTGCAGAGGAAGAGCACCATGACACATATCAAATATATGTAGCAACCATAGGATCAAATTAAATTAAATTGTACACACATGTGCTCAGATGTTTTGGGGTTTTTGTTTGATGGGAAAGTATCAGTGTGAAACCAAGGCTTTGTTAATGAAGCTAGATGGGAAGAAGCTGTCCTTATGATGGGACGTTTTGATCCTGCTGGACCGCAGCCTTCTGCCAAAGTCTGAAACAGTTTAAGGTGGGAGGGGTCAGCTGCAATCATACCTGATCACCTCAAGGTCCTGGAGGTGTACAGTTGAAGAAAATGAAGATCACAGCCAATCACCTTCTGTGCAAAGTGAATAATGTGCTGTAGATTGCCTTTGTCTCTGCTGCTGGAAAGAAAAGGATTGACAGAGTAGAAGTGGACCATCATTGTCTTTGGCTGAATTTATGGACTGAAGGAAGGTTTCAGAGCACTGAGTTCCAGACTGGTAACCAGACGTATGATCTTCCACCACTAGGCAAACTAATCCCCCTAAGACAGGGGTCTTCAACATTTTCCAGGCCAAGGATCCCTAAACTGATGGTGAGATGGAGCGGGGACCCCCTAATTATGTATATTCTATGAAAT
>NW_015150939.1:241781-246330 GCF_000732505.1 Cyprinodon variegatus | reverse complement strand
GCCGGCTTCCGTAGCGTCATGAACGCGCAGGTGCGCGCTTTCAGGAAATCCTAATCATGTTTTGGGTGTACTATTCCTTTAAAGATATTTCAGTTAGTGGAAAAAATTGCGGCGGGGAATATAATAAAAAGTCTTATCGACAAAAACTTTTTGCGACCCCCATGCAGTAGATCCGTGGACCCGCTAGAGGTCGCGGACCCCCTGTTGAAGACCTCCGCCCTAAAATGAGAGTGGTATCATCTACAAACCTCAGGAGCTTTATGGACCTTTTTATCCATCTTCACCTGCTTCATCCTTTCTGTCAGCAAGTCTATGCTCCACCTGCAGGCGGAGTCAGGAGCTGGGTATGCTTAACCGGCAGTAGGAATGTGATGATGGTGGCGAAAGCAAAGCTGAAGTCCACTAACAGGACCTGGGGAGGGTTCCAGGCGAGTCTAGGTGCTGCAGGACGTGCTGAAGAGCCATGTTTGTTGCATCATCCATAGACCTGTTGTCTCTGTTGGGGAAATGTAGTAGATCCAGAGGTTTAATATGGATCAATACCAGGCCCTCAATGATGTTGGGGTTTATGAACTCTTCTCTGGTGTATGAGCTGCACATTGACACAAAAAACAGAACAAAGTTCACCAAAAAACAAGATAGCTATAGCATTAACAGAAGGGTTTGTTTGGTGAGTTTTATTTGCCAACATGACACAAGAAAATACTACAGCTCTGTACACCCTGGATCTTTACTCTAGATTGGAGCCCACTCCAGATTTTTCTTTTTAAAGGATCTAGTTTTAGAGTTTCAGGGGGTCCTGAATGAAATTTTGTTTTGTTTCTTTAATGGTTTGATATTCATGTGTGAATCTGATCAAGTTTCTTGTTGCCAGACCCAAAGGGGCACCCGTTGAAACAGACCCACAGCATCACAGATCCTTTAAACGCACCTAATGGTCTGCATGGGGTCCCTTTCAACATATTCATTCTTTGTTTTCTAACTGAAAGTGGATTTTCATTGACAAGAAGCTCCTTTTAGTCTTATCTGGTTATATCCCATTGGTTTCTGTTTGAGTCTCAGTGGCATAAAGTGAACTCCACATTTCTCATGGTTTTTAACATCTGTCCCAAACAGCCAAGCTGCCAGTGGTGTTTGCAAATGGGGCCAAATTTCATTTTATACTTCTGGGAAAAAGGAAATCCTGATTTGTAGAGGTAGAATATGCGCCCAATATACAGAGTTGATTCCCATCCTTGAGACATTTAGGTCATGAACTCAAACACACAACCGAGTTCCACTGTACAAACACAACCAAAACCTCAAAACTTTTATTTCAGAGGAATATTGTACCAGATTACACAGTTGAGATTAAGTGTAAATCTACAAGTGTTACAAAAGCAAGATTTTTTTTTTTCTCACATTTTTACTTTGTGCAGCCATGTATATGATGGGTGCTGAATGTTTCCTGTGATGAGGAGGCAGAAATGCAGTAAATTCCCTTTTGTCATTCCTTTGTTCTGTGGAAATTGATCTGACCTGTGCTGCAGGGAGGACAGAAGTGATCCTCGCCAAACTCTTTGTTGTTCTGATGGTTCATCTGTTTTTGTCTTTAAAGAAGCTGCTGGTTGGGGACTTTCCTCATGAGCTGGAAGTGGACGACATGGAGGAAGACGTACCGAAGCGCAAGAACCGTACCAAAGCACGGGTAAGACAGAGTCTCTTTGTATTCAAGTTATCCCAGAAAGTCCGCTTGGCGTTCTATGTGAGAATAGTGAGAAATAGGCCAGCCAGAGCTCAGAGTTAAACACTGATGAAACAAACGGTGACCTCTGTGTTACCAGGGACTAACCCAAAGTACATCAGAGTCTTCCGTCTCACAGTGTGACATGTAATCATTTGTCAGTCCTCTGCATACTACGCTAATGTAATGAGATTTCCTCTGACAACGCAGGGCTTGGCCCGATTAAAAGCAAACAGATCAAGAGATTAAACCATGCTGGGGTGACCTCTTTTTTTTTTTTTTTTTCTTTTTTACAACTTTGATTAGAGCACAGAGGTCGTATTTCCCTACTCTTTTTGTGCATCCTATGGGAGAATAATCAAGTGATAACAATGTTTCCTGAAAAATCATCCCACACACATGCAGGGATACACACAGACTATCTCGCTCACACACACAGACACCAGGGCTGCTAATTGGAACTGTTGCTCCCCTGCTAGGTGTCATCAGCCCCCTCCTGCTGGATGTGTAGCTTTGCACTGAGAGCAGATGATTAGAATCCAAACGTGCATGGCTGTGCGAGGAGACACTCCAACACACAAGCGAGGGCTGTTCTGTTATGCTCCTATTTTTTTTCATGCACCTTCATACAAGCCACATGTGAAGGGGTGCAGCAGTTCAAACTTTGTTTGTGTCTACCTTTTCAGGAGAGTTCTTACATGTGTGTTTGTGTGGGTGTTTATTTACAGGCCTATGGTGTCGGAGGAATGAGGAAAAGACAAGAGCTGCCTGCCATTGAAGACAGAGATAAGCCTTACGTTTGTGACAGTGAGCGTGATGTCTTTTACAATGTCGTATCTGCATCCTTTTATTTTTGTTCTCTGAGTTTATCATCTTTATTCATTATACAGTGTTTTGCATTAACTTTTGTTAGAAAGCAGACACTCTTTAACAACTTGTTGGCTTTAAAAATAGCAACAACAAAATGACAGGAACACAACTTCATAAATATGCCTCATATGTTATTATTAAGGGTGTAACAATGCATGCAACTTTGAAACAATATATGATTTTAGCAATATTATTTAAGAAAACTAATAATTTGTCACAATTTGGCTATGGTTAGTTGACACAAAAGCAGAGGCAGGCAGGCAGAGGTGAATTTATGGTAGATTTAATGAAGAGTAACTGGAAAAACAAAGTCCAAACAAACAAGAAACCAGGAATCCAAAATTTTAAACATAAGAAAAATTATTAGAAAACAAACCAGAAAACCATGGAGACATCAGGGAATCAAAACCTCAAGGAGGAAGGCTCAGAGAGACAAAGTTGGATGGTGTATGACAAGGACCCAGCAAAGAGGAACTAAAGAGAGGAGGTTTTTAAAGGAGACTGAGACAAAGAGAGGGCTAATGAGTAAACTGGGAGCAGGTGTGCACAGAACAAGAGAGGGAAAGAGCTTGGGAAGAAGGAGAACATAAGAGGGCAGCAGAGAGCAACAAAGAGAAACCTGGAAGACTGGATGTTAACAAAAAATAATTAAATTACTAGGACTATAAAACGTAGAGAAAAGAAAACTAAACACTCAAAAGAAAACATAACAGAACCCAGACTAGGACAGAAACTGGAAAAAAAAAAACACACCAAAATAAAAATAAAACCACTAACACTAGAAAACAAGGAGCAAAGCAAAACTGGATACTCAAAAGAAAAACATAACAGAAACAGAAACCTGACATAATTACTCTCCTCTGTTTTCACATATAGTATAAAGCTTTTAAATATCTTTAAACCGTGTAGATTGAGTCCAGGCTTATTTATTCCTTGTTCAATGAATTGGATGGATGTCTTATTTTAAGGTTGTACTGATGGAAAAAAGTCCAAGAAAGAATAAAGTTGTATTTTCATAAAGGAGTTAATGATTAATAAATCTCTAAGTGAAATTTGCATTTGATTCGACTGTATATGTTATATCTTTACAATCGCTGATCAAATGCTTACTTATTTTGGTAAAGGCAGTGTTTCCGGATCTCTTAAAAAAAGCAAAAAAAAAAAAGAAATCCTTTTAAACTGTGTTTTTCTTTAGCGACTCCTTTTTACAGTGTTGCTTAACATCCCCTCATATCAAACTGGAAAAATAACTTGAGTAAAGTTTACAAAAAGCTTTCTGACAATCACTTTTCTCTGCATTAGCCATTTCACATTCCGTTGTCTTTTGTCAAATTTTGCATTAAAATCTGTTTTCTGTTCTATTTTAGCATCCATACCCTAAGAGCATTTATTTTACATCAGTAAAATCTGGGACATTGTTTTGATTTGTGGGATAGCAGAAGAGAAGTAAAAACATGCGGCAAAGTCACGAACAAACTGGGACATCTGGTCAATCGGGGTACAGTAAGGTGACTTCTGAAATCAAATCTAGGGACATTTTCAGCTCGTAGATGAAAAGAAATAGATTTAATCAAGATGAGATTAGGAAACTGGGACAGTAATGGTTTTTAAATATTTATAAATACTTAAACAACAAAATCGTTACTGAGGTCAGACACACCTGGATTAATCGGTTTGTCCAGTAATGAAAGACAGCAAACAAAGGAACTGGCTGATGTTTTGGAAGTAGTGGAGTTGTGCATAGAGCCTGTTTGGGACAGGAAAATATGTTGTGGTCATGTAAGGTGAAAATATGGAAGAGGATTAGGGCCACTGAAAAAAAAAAAGTAAACTTATTTTTAAATTTTATTTCAGTTTAACATGGGAAAAAAGTCAGAATTCTGAGATTAAAGTCAGAATTCTGACTTTAATCTCAGAATTCTGACTTTTTTCTTAGAATTCTGACTTTAATCTCAG
>NW_015150939.1:213988-240293 GCF_000732505.1 Cyprinodon variegatus | reverse complement strand
TTTTGTTTTATTCTTGGATCGGGCTTTAAAGGGTTAAAATGGTGGAGGCCACTTTAACTGAGTGATGTTGGCCAGATGGTGAGCAAGCTTTATCAGCTGACTCTGTCGACACATAAATACCTCCTTAGCACTTCAGAATGAGAGTCAAACACAGATACATCAGGTTGTCCTGCTATAAGCACCTCGTTTTAAACTGGTAAAATAGCTTCCTGCTTTATGGGTATGTGGGGAAAAAAATCTCTTTGGTAAGAATTATGATGATTATAATTTTCTTTTTGTAAGATCTTATGGTGTGAGATGTAAAAGCCCCCTTACAGTAACAAGGCCCCTAGTTACTGTAAATTGTATAATGCCATTCTCCATGTTGTTGCCTTTGGACAAAAACATTGTATCTTCATTTTCATTTATTTGTGTTTTCATCTATATGTGAATCCACTGATAAATATGCAATGAAAATTAAAAAAAAGAAAAGAAAAAAAACAAGTAACTTTGGCTAAACAGTCTGAATTAATTTAACAAAGCAAGAAGTTTATGCTGTTTCATAAAAAATTAAATTGTAGAAATTTTTTTTCTATTTGCAAAAGTTTTGATAACATTCTCACCATAAAACAAATGTGTGTGTTGCAGTCTGTGGCAAGAGATATAAGAACCGTCCAGGGCTGAGCTACCATTACACTCACACACATCTGGCAGATGAGGAGGGAGAAGAGGATTCAGAGAGACACACACTTCCCTTTCAACGCAAGAGCAACCACAAGCGTGAGTCTGCCGGCTGAATATTTACCTTTCAGTTGTTCGTCTTTGTCCGTTATCCATATCATGTGACGCTTATGAAGAAACAATGAACAGGAAGTTCTGGGTCAAGAGATTTCACAGTGATTCCAAGTCTAAATATTGCATGATTGACAAATTTGTCCGGAGAAGTATTGCGCTGAAATACAGTGGTTACTGAAATGATACATTTTATATTTGAATGAAAGTGTGTTTTTTTTTAGATTTACTTTGACCGAGTTCAATGAGTCACTGGACAGGAAACAGGATAATCTGTGGCTCTGCAGTCCACAGATTAAGAAACCATCCACATGTACACATTGAAACCAGAAAAAATCAGATCTCAGATTAGCTTTGCAAGGGTTCAATTGCCCTTTAAGAGGAACAAAAATAATGAATGAAATACCAAAATAAAAGCCAAGGTAGGAACCTTCCCACTGAGAAATGGAAATACTAATAATCTAAGACAGCATTCAGCCAAGCAACATGACAGAAACAAACCTAATTTAAGAATACATTATATCCATAAAAAAATAAATGTATTATTAAGTAAAACAATGTAAAAGAATAAGTAATATTCTTCGTAAAATTCAGCATATCTGCTCAAAAAATGTAACTGTTTTCCTTTGATCGCAGTCCTTTTTTTTGCTGCATGTTGTTAGTAGCTGCATGGAAAATTTTATAAGTTTGAACTTGGACCAAAATGAGGACAAAAAGTCAAAATGAGTGGCATGAAGGTTAAAATAAGACATGAAACCGACAAGTCTTGAACAGGGCGAACAGGACATGGCACATAGACAGTGTAACGGATATCGTAATGGAAGAAACCAGCTAGGAACGATGAAAACCAGTGAGCACATATACTGATGTAAAAAGGCTGAATATGGGGATGCTAATCATTTATGAAAAGGAAGCTGAACTAGACGTAAAGAAAATACAGCCTTTCATTTCACTGATGTTAGAGAAATGAATCCAAATAGAATTAAAAAAAACATAATACATGATTAAACTGATGCCTGGTTCACAGAGAAATTGTCAATTAAGAAAAATTGCAGATATTACAGGTTTAGTCCTACAGTGTTTGGCGCACAGTTACATTGTCTGCAAGACACAGCACACAGAGATTTTACTTTAATTCAGATGTTAGACGGGAAATCTCACAAAACCTCTCGGGATCAAACATTGATTTTAGAGTAAATAAAAAGGACCCTTGAGGAAGAAGCAGTGGAGATATTTTGTGTTCTAATTTTAACTGAGAAAAAAAATTACAAAAACAAAAAGATAAACAGAAAAAGGATCAGTACTTTCAACACTTTGCTATGGAGTTGGGTTTTTCCTCAAGATATGCCATCACCTGAGTTTCTGATTGGCTACACGTCACATTTATATTTATCCTCAGGGAACACAAGACTAGGATATCGACCCTTAGGATATCAAGCCAAGATAATCCAACATGTTAAATATCACAGATCTGAGGTCGGAGCAGTCCCAACTGTAATAGGGGTGTTTATAATACTGCCTTAGAGAAAAATAAAGAACACCCAAGAATCACAACAGGGCACTGTTCCCTAACCTCTGGTGTTACAGGAAATGGGTTAACATTACATCCCTTATATACCAACCAGTCAGTGTCAAATAGACATTTTTATCAGATTAGAAGTTATTACAGTCACCATAAATCAAAGATTTTCTTGTGTCATGCTAATGATTATTAGTTATCATCCTTGATAAAAATCATTTAAGATCTTTAGTCTCTATGATTTCACCTAAAGGGCTTTTTAAAAGTACTCAAATTACTTTAACTTGTTCTGTTTTTGTCACAATAAAACCACAAATATATTAATGCATTGGATGCTTTTAAAGCCATGGATGACTTTCCAAAATGTTTGCAATTAGAAGCTAATAAATGGTGCATAAATATTTAAAAACAATTATTCTAATATGCTAAATAACATCCATTGCGTAACTGCCTTCAAAGATAATCTGTAATAATTGAAAGCATGTTTAAATTGGTCATAGAATGCAAAACCGAGTTTACATTGTCATAGATGAATGACTATAGTTCAGTGGGTGAAATGGACGTACGGAGAAGTTAAAATCCATTGACGCCTCCTTTCTCTGCAAATCTCACAATTCTAAACTTCCACCACAAAACGGGTGAATCCAAACGCTGTTGGGCTGTTGGGAAGCATGGGGCCGCCGTTGTCCAGGGAAGCATGGGGCCGCCGTTGTCCAGGGAAGCATGGGGCCGCCATTGTCCAGGCTACCATCACCGGGTCGGGTTCGGTCACTCCGTCCCCCGCTGGCTAACTGATTCGACTACGTGCTGCACTGTAGTCGACCAAAATCCCAGACGATTTTGAAATTCCCCCTGGAGATTTTTTTAGGTATGAAAAGTAGGACATGTCCGGGAAAAAGAGGACGTCTGGTCCCCCTACCGTATCAACAATTTGATGTTTCAGTGAGTGAGTACTTGTTGCTATGATGCGTCTTTGCTCAGCAGTTTCGCTCGTTGTAAACCAACCAATCAGCTCACAGCTCATCTAAATATTCATGATCATACCATAAAAGGAGAAAACCATTTCGTTTCATTCTAGGGCTTTTAACCAGGCTTGCATTAGGGCTCATAGAACAGCAAATATGCCATTTTCAGCCCAACCAATGTTACTCACACTATTTAGAGACCTTAAGGACCAGCACCAATCATTCTATGACCCCTTTAAGGATCTTAAACAATTAAGTTACATGAAAGCTCTTAATCGCTGTTCCATAAATACATTTCTATAAATGACGTATCGATAACTGAGTTTCTTAATAATATTACATTGCGTTTTTTTGAATGTAAGTAAAAGCCTTTTTAAATGATAAAGTAAAAGAAAAACACATCTTTAACAAACAATATGACTAGGAAGTTATGATGACTGCATAGTTAGATGGAAGTATGGATCTAGAATTATTATTTGCTCCCTGCTGGAGATATCTAGGATATCTATTTCTATACAGAGTAAAAGTAAATTTTAATGAGGGCACATTTTTAGTTTAACTGCAGACAATTGTACATTTCTGAACATTAAGTTGTGAAATGAAGAGCGCAGTCGGCTACTCTGAGGCTATTTCACCAGAGTAAGAGAATACATAACCCAGCGGTGTGCAACCTTTACAATTAAAGCAACGTTTTTGACTTCAGTACAGCTCATAAAAGTCACCTAGAGCTGCGAACATTACAAAACCTTTAAAAAAGTTACATTCAGTTCAATTCGGTTTATTTATAAAGCACCAATTCACAACACACATCATCTCAAGGCACTTTACAGAGACAATTCAACAAGATAATACAGTCAGACTGGTTCAGTTTTCTATCTAAGGAAAACCAGCTGATTGACTCGACTAATTTAATCGAAGGCAATCCGTCACACCAAGCAAAAAACAAAAGAACAACAGAAACAAACATATGTTTAATAAATTCTACTGGATATTTTCTCATCTGTGCAATAACCCTGTATAATAATCCTACTATAAAAAAGAAAAAGCTGTCATATGTGGACACAATGTATATACTGTATATATCCATGCACCTTATATCTATTATTTGAGCTGATATAACAAGTAAATTTCGCCACTATGACATCAATCAATCAATCAATCAATCAATCAATCAATCAATTAATAAATCAATCAATTAATCATGTCTTTAAACAACCACTGTCATGATGTTACAAAGTTCAGACCCAAATGCAGAAAACTGAACAGAGAGACCAGGGAAAATGTTTAATGGGTTTTATTGAAGAAGTTAAACAGAGGGAGAAGTGTTGCTCTGAACACTTCTCAACCGGAACTGTAAAGTGAGGGGAAGATACAGCGGTTAGTTCAGGTTCAGTGGGGAATTTGACTTGTGAACTTGGAGAAGAGGATTTCGTTGCCGACTCACGTTTCCAGAGAAGTTGTTGAATCCTTGACTCCTTACTGTGTGGTTCCTGTGTTTGTCTGATTCGGTGGAGGGCGGAACAGGTTTACCCAGAATGCGGTTGTTAGTTGGTGAACGGAGAAACTGACTGCAACTCAGCTTTCCTGCGGTACTTAAACGGGAGAATAATCCCTTTCTCAGTGAGAAGCTCAAACGATCTCTTGGGGAAAGTGGATCCAAACCTCCTGTTTGAACCCCAGCTCAGTTTGAAGCTCAGTTGATCCTTCCAGGAAGAGAAGGTCCGAGAAAACCAATTTGCAGGATGACATCCTGCCGAGAGGCAAAGACAAAAAACAAAATTAAACTCAGGTTGAAAAAAACTCAGTTTGACTCCGCAAAACTCAGCTTGGCTAGAGTACCCAAAACTGGCAAACAATCTGGCGTGAAGGTAGTGGCAGTCAGCAGCTGAAGAACACTCTTAATGAGGAAACCATCAGCAGGTGTGTAAGGAGGCGGACCAGAACCAGGCGCCTCCTGGTGGATGAAGGGAGACAAACACAGAAACACAAACACAAAGACAAGAGTCCTGACAACCACAGTTTCGTTTCAGATTGTAGGTTTAAAAAGAAGGAAAAAGCTTTTATGAAATGAAAATGAATAAATACCTAAAAGATTAGTTTGCTCTAATCATTTTTGCCAAGGTGATGAAGAGCCATTATAGAATGCCTACATGTGGCTCCAGAGCCACTGGTTGCAGACCCCTGGTCTAACCTACAGGAAGGGTCTGACTTTTGTGTTCATAGTTTTGTTTCTAACTTGCTTTTAATATCTTAAGACGCTTACAATCTGTGCACAGTTCTTAGTTAGAAAAGTCAGAGGACATATTTGCACATCCTTCACTGATTAATGGATAAGATTTTTACCCTGAAGCCACTATTTTTCCTATTATGTAATATATTATTTTATTACTGTTTGGGAAACAGGAGATCTGGAAACCTTCCTGTTAGACACCAGAGTCTCTCTGTATTGAAACTAGTTAAATGCTTCAAACACTCTGGAAATAATGTCAAATAAATCTAAAATATTACATTTCCTTAAGATTTTTATCTAGTCACAAAACACAGAGCAGCGTGATATACCAGCACCAAAAGGTACATCCATTTATTATATTACCAAATCCTAAAACTCATAAGAATGTGCTCTGGATTTATGCTTTCCTAGCAACTAAACAGACAGATAGCGTCGCGCACCCTTGGTGTCTTCCCTTTTCTAAAGATTATTCGTATGGAATTTAAAGCCAAATTATCATCAAGCATACCAAGATATTTAAATCAGGGAAAGTTTTTAATACTTCGAAGCTCTTTAGCTGATCTTGTTGTGCATAATAATTACATGACACTTAGTAAACCTGGACGCTTTTACATCATTCTAAAAGATTAGATTTACAGATTAACAACTTTAAAGGTTTTGAGAGTGATTTTTGCATTTCTTAGTTTCTGCATCACAAAATAAAAATTATCTCTAAGGCGGAGCGCTGCGGCTTTGTCTAAAGTCATTTATAAAAAGCTCCAGTCAGTGCAACATACGTTAACCTAGTTGAAACTGCTGCAAGGTTACATATCAGCTTAATGAGAGAACAAATGACACAACATTCAGCAGCTCTGAAGAACAAACAGTAATACTGTCACAAACCTCTTAATCCACAACACCCTTTATAGTTAAACTCTGAGTGTATGCTTTCATTTACAGCACCCAGTGTGGCTCAATGGCTTACAAATTGTCCATTAGTTCACTGGTGCATAATATCATGAGTTCGTAATGAATATCTACCGTATTGTTTACTAATGCCTTCTGCCCCTTAGGCCAGTTTTAGGCTAATGTTATGGAGAGTTTATACCAGCACAGAAAACAGGATAAAAACCCCTTGTGTGTTTGACGATGACTTCAATTTTATTGCTTTTAATTTTCAACCTTGTAAATATTATTTTTTCTACAGCATTTGAATTTGCATTGAAAGTTTTTTAGCATGTTTGTAGGTCAATGCCCCAAATCAGGGAATAAGATGTAGAGCGTTGAGATTGTTGTAGGATTCCCCTTATGTTTTGACTGTCTTTAGAAAATGGAAAGGTAAAAGTAGAAAATGACATCAATTGCACACTTCTTCTGTAAAATCACTTTTCCCCCCAAATTTTATCTGTCTAAATATTTTACTGCAGTTTTTCAGCAGCTAATGAATCAAGCAAGGGTTTGGGTTCCTATGAGGAAGTCTAGATTCAGACCCCTACAGTCTGGACGGCGAGCCATCGAATCGTTGCGCGGTTAAGGGCCGGTTTTCCATCTCCCTGTGATTTGTGCGCAGTATTCTCCTGTGCCTCCATGTTTTGTTAGTTTCTGATCACTCCTTTAAGAAACACAGCATGCGTTTATCCTGAGAGAGGCTGTGCTTTGGTTGGTAAAGTTCAGCGAAATTGCTACAGTTTTCATTCTAAGAAAGGAAACAGAAATACTTACAGACATTAAAAAAAAAAAAGAGTATCTTCCTTCTTTGTTCTGCAAGGTCTTCAAAAGCAAACAATTTGCTCAGAGCAGATAAACACTCTATCTTTTCAGTGTATGCTGCACTGCAACATTGTCCAGACCGAAGCCGTGCTGCCTGTTATTTAATTGGAGGCGTGCTTTTAAATTGGCTTGCCCTAAACAACAAACTGGCCCAGGGTATATAAATATATATTTATATGGTCAGAATGGAGTCCTGGGTCTTCTCACAGCATTTGAATCATTTAATTCTTCTTCCCTTTCCACCCCCCACCCCAACACACACTTCCTGCTAACACAAAAAATGCACACACTGCTTCAGAAAATGCAATCTTCTCTGCTGAAATGAAAAAGGAAGCTTAGCCTTTTTGTCGGTGGGGACAGTGTGTGTGCGTGCACATTTATTCGCAGTGTGTGTGTATGCACTGATGTAAATGTGTGCACGCCGATAGGCATTAACCCAATCTGCTGAGGGTCCACCCTCCTATATTTGCAGCACGAGTAATAATATTAATATATCTACTAGTTCAGAGCAAAACCTGCATGCATAATTTATGCTATGTCCTAGCTGTCTAGACGCTATAGCATGTATGCAGCTACCAAGACATAAGTGTGAGCTGATACTTGAAGAAACTTATCACAGAAGCTGTGAAAGCAGCGCGTTTCCGAAGCGTTCTCTTCCTGTTCTTTACCATCAGGGTGATAAATGGCAGATTATTCCACAAGGAGATGAGATTTTCCTTCGTTCTCTTGGTCCATCTTTCACCACTTTCTTCTCCCCTTCCTCCATCCCTTTCTGCCTCCCCCGTTTTTCCATTTTCTCTCTCCAGTGTTTTGTTTCATCCATCAGCTTTGGCTCCCCTTACAATTATTTTCTTCTTTGTTTCGCATATAACGTCTCTAAAATCAGCCACCATTACGAACATCACCCGTATATATACTAATGCGAGCCACTATAGTGTTTACTCAGACAGAGCAGCAGCATTAAAATTCATGACTGCACCACATATACACTTTTTTTCTTTTGCTCCCAAACAGGAGAAGGAGAGGTTGAAGGTGTAGAGGGAGAGCGGGTAGGGTGGAGGTGCGGAGGTCTCTTTTGGCATTGATGTGAGGTAGGGAGGGGTGGGGGTAGAAGACAAAGAGGAGGTGTCTATGGTGGCTGCTGGAGGTGCCGATGCCGGAGGTCGGACCTGCAACGCTCCACCTGTAAATTGGTTTTATTGGTATGGATTGGAGGAATTTTGGTGGAATTTTCAGGAAAAGGTTGCAAACACTGAGATATTAAGGGATGGAAGAGATCAAAGTATGTGAATAAAAAAATGGCAGGAGGAAAGGTAAGAGAGGGAGGATGGGGGTGCACCCCCCTTCTGTAAAATCAGAACTGATTCAGAGCTCACTTTATCTGGACGGACAGACGGTCCTATGGTGCAGAGCAGCAGGGACTCCTGGTATCCATGCGTGTGTGTGTATTTTGCATGCATGTTTTGGAAAATTGACACACTCACATCAGACACACACATCCTCATTTATGTGTGTGCGGCTATTTCTACCGGCTGGGTGTGTAAATGTGCCATACAGCCAATCATGCCCAACTTCCAGTGTGTAACTGTATGTCTGGGACATGCAATTAAGCCCTTTGAAGGTCAGCTTCCCTCTCTACCTTCTCCCTATTGAAGGTTTGTATGCCCCCCCCCTTCACTTTTTCCATCTTGTGTTTTTAAAATGGCAGCCCCGTCCTCCACCTGCTGCGTTCAGTCAGTTTAATAGAGGACAAGTTTTGATTAAGCTGCATCTATTACAAACATCCATATTAAGCTAAAACTGCAGGTCCTTCTACATGTATCTTTAAGTTTTACCTGAAAAACGAGCACTGGGAAGAAAGCGATGTGATGTTTTATTGTTTCTCTAACTTCTTTCCACCAATTGTTACGTGCTGAACTTTCCTTTCCTCACATTCATGCCTTTGAAAGCACTTTATTTCCAGAAATCTTTCTAATTAAAACTATTCGGTCCAGATAGAACAGCTTTTTAATTATTGAGACAATGAGGCAGAGCTTGATTTTACGTTATTACATCATGTTCTACTCACCCATATTAGTTTTGTGTAATTTAGAGCCGTTCTGAAGATATTCCGTTAGGTTATATCCAGGTAACGTCTTCCTATGGGCAACGACTTGAAGGCACAAACTAAACTGCTCATAATTTATTTTTTATGGTACGCCAGCATTAATAACATGTAGGCGAATCACTGTCCCCCAGACATCTACGGTTATATTTTTTATATTTATATCTTTTAAAAACAAAGCGGAGTGTGTGTGACATCATCAGCGCACACAAGCTCCGTTCATTCATCCTGTCCGCTAAACTGCTGCTAGTTTTACTCACATGCCTGGAAGATGTCTAGTGCTACTACCACAGGTGATCTCGCTCTCCAAATGGAATAGAACCAGATTAGCTAGCCGAATGAATAGAAGGGGTAGAGCGTAGTTCCTGTTACGACTTCAGAACGGCTCCAAATGACAAAACTAATATGGGTGAGTAGAACATGATGTAATAACCTAAAATCAAGGGCCCAATGTAAAAAAAAATGGTGTTCCCCTTTAAAGGAATAGTACACCCAAATGATTAGCCTTCATTTTCTACTCACCCCCATGCTGAACAACACTCTGGAGTACTTTTTTTACAGAAACTGCGGCAGACCAAACCAGATGAAAGTGCGCATTCAGCGTCTGCTCTGCCAATAATGCAAGCGTAGAAGAAGAAATGTGCTGTTTACCTGTGCAAAGAAAGAAACAACGAAAGAAAAATGTCTGAGGACTTCAGTGTTGAGGAAGAGCATGAGTTCTTTGCCGAGCTGAATGCGCACTTTCATCTGGTTTGGTCTGCCGCGGTTTCCGTAGCGTCGTGAACGCGCTTTTAGGAAATCCTATACACTACTGTTTATGCTCTAAAAACATTCTAAATGACTTCGTTTCGAGTAAATTCTGGATGCTACCCACTCAGGACACTTGGAATACATCGGACGAGCAGTATGGAGGAATATTGACACGTTTTTTGTGGACTTTTATGGACCTTTCTGTCTCGGGCGCCATAGACCTCCATTATTTGAATGTCAGCAGACAGCAAGAAGCCTCCCAGATCTCCAGATGCATTTGAGATATCAAAAAAGTACTCCAGAGTGTTGTTCAGCATGGGGGTGAGTAGAAAATGAAGGCTAATCATGTTTTGGGTGTACTATTCCTTTAAGCTAAGGCCAGTGCACGGACTTTGGGTATGACAGTGCATGGTTAAATCTAAAAATAGCTTTAAAAGAGAACCCTGTAAACTGCAGCTGGAACATTGAACCTAAGATTCTACATAACACTTTTAACATATAGGGACAGTTTGGTTGTATATCTGGGATCTAGCCTTTAAACAGTCCATTGTTGAATGCTCCTTCAGGGCATTTAAGGTAGGATGACTCAGACTCTGATCAGCAGGAGTCACTTTGATCTACATGCCTGAGAAAATAATGAGACAATCTGAACTGATGCTAGAATCCTGATAAACTGAGAATCCATCACTTCTATGATTTGTTTATACTTATTTTGACAATTATGCTCTTGAAATTACACTTTAAGTATTTTGAAAACATTGTGTAAAAATCAGGGTTTTAGCTTATTTGTGTCAATTAGCATGTGATGACTTTGCTTTAAAGGAAGAAATAAACGTCTTTTTTAATACTTTCTAGTATAAATGCATCAGGCCAAGCCTTTCAAACTTCAAATAGGTGATGGCCTGTAATACATGCAAATAATAAATATACACTGATTAGAATTGAATGGCTGAATTTTGATCTTTAGTTTTTGCAAAGCGTTGAGCTATCGGTACCCATTCATGCGAATTTGGATTTCTCTTTCAGTGTTGTGATATCAGGAAGCTTTTTTTTTTTTTTTTTTTACAGCTTGGATTACCCTAATTGTAAGCATTTTTTTATATGCCAACAATATTGTGAGAGAAATTTTAATTCCCTGTGTCTCTAAATTGCATGCTGAGATTTTTCAGGTGTTCTTCTAAAAGTTTCTCATAAGTCTTTGATGACTTTTTGGTCCATTCTGCTATAACCCGAATCAATTTGTTTCACTGATAAATTTTGCACTCATCCATCTTTCCAAAAATGTAAAATGGGACCACAACCACAGCTTTGTAGTCCAAACATTAGCTTGGTGTCAGTTGATTATTATTTTCTCATTTATTTGTTCTTATTTAATTTTTTACCCCTTTTATTTCAACCTTCTGGTTTATATCTTTAGATGTTGCTTCATATTATTTTTTTTCCCCCTATAATGCCATTTTTCCTTGTGAAGTGCACCAGTCCCTCCTGCAGCAGAACACCCACTCATCATTATACTGTGATTTGAACTTCACAGTGTTTTGTTTTCATGTTTGTAAGATTCCATCTCTTTCCTTCAAAGGTTATAATGTCCAAACTCTCCATTTTAAGTTTCATTAGGTTAGAGGACTTGCAAAAATGTCACCTTTTGAGAGAAGCATAAAAGTAGTTTTGCCATCAATGGGGAAACTGTTTAATAAATTCAGTAAAAGATCCCCTCTTCTGGGGTTAATTCACATGTTTTGCACCAAAGCATCCATCTCTGGAACACAGAATCTGTCTTCTGCCTGAATGGTCTGCTGCCTATACATTCCCATGCTGTTTATGCCAGCATGTAATTGTTTGAACAGATGTGGTGACTTTAGCCAGCTGGAAATTACACCCAATGATAAACCAGGCTTAAAGAGGCTCACAATTCTCTCCCTGATATCTCGGCTGATTTCCCTTGATTTGTTTTCTGATGTCACAAAAGGAAACGGTGTGTTTGATGTGTCGCCGTAAAACACAGACTCTATTTAGTTTTCATTTAACTCAAATGTTCTGAAGTGAACTATCACAATATTACAGGGAATTGGGGCTTTTACAAATAGTTTGAAAGTGTAATTATCTTATTTCACTGAACTTCTGACTTTGAAGAAGAGAAAATATTCTCTAAAGGAAATTCTTGCTCATTATTCTTGTGTTCATGTCATTGTAATTTCGGTTATGCTACCTAACAAAAACAGAAAATAGTTACAGTATCTCTGGTTTGATGACAGACAGTGAAAACAGAAAAAAATTGAGTTTTTATTTAGTAATGACATGATTTCAACTCTAAGAATGCCCTAAGTTGTTTTTTTAGCCTCCTTAGGGTTATTAAATATTTACATGAGGAGCAGAGAGGACGACTTGCTGCTGTTGGACATAAAACAGGGTTTTACCCAAACCAAGGTGTAAATTTTCAACTTTCTTTAGCATTTTTATTAGCCGTCAGTGTGTTTAGTGGGGTTAGCAGCATTACTAAAACATCGACTCTCTGCATAGAGCCTTACAAAAAGCTGCAAAGGTTTCTAAATGCAGTACAACCCCAAACTGTACTCTGTTTTGCCCTCCAGTCACTGTACATCTCTCAGACGTTTTGATATGGTATAGAAAATACATTTTTCTTTGAAATAGCTCCTTATAGCTTCCTACATGCTCCGAATTTATTTAAAACACCTCAGTATAGCTACATGATCTGGTAGCATTCAAATCTGAGAGTCTTGCTCTGAGTTCACTGATCAGAAAAATATTGCATTTTTGAGTTTCAGACAAGCTAATTCATCGATTTGTAGATGATAATTTTTTTATTTTTTCCATTTTTTAAAGCATCTGTAGTAAATAAGAATTGTTTCCAGACCACAGATTTATAAACATCCAATTTTTCCTCCTCTGGGGTTGGGTAGAATTACTCCTTAAACTTTTAATTAGATTAATTGATATTATTCAGTTATTTAAATAACCGTCAGCTAATTTGGTGATGAAAATCAATTGTTACTGTACCTAGAGTAATGGCACACAGGTGGCATTTGCTGAAGGAGTACTCCAAATATTTGTTCATTTAAAAATTGCTTTCTCAAAGTATTTCTTTTTACATAAGTAGACTAACTAAGAAGATATTCATTAGATTAATAGATTACTAAAATAATAAACTGGTATAGCACTAGGCAGAATAAACCCTAATTTATCATTTCTATTCCCTAATCTAATATTTACCAAATAAAGCCCCAGACTGTTTAGGTGCAATAAATAAAGTATATTAGCAAAATGTTTCACCAAAAGCTCTGTGAGTCATTTGTTAGATGTTTTCATTACACTATAATAAGAGGTCTCAGTATGGTTTTTATTTTAATATGCAGCAAGAAGAGTTATGCTGCATCCAGAGGAACTCAGACATGATTACTTTATCATCCAAAGCAAAGAAATATTGACTCAATGCGCACTTTTTGCCCATGCTCAGACAGTTTATTTGTTTTGAACTTTTCACATACTCTGACATTCCCTCTAAGGTTTTGATTGGTTAATTGTTGCTGCTGCTGCTGCTGTGTGGCGCCAGAGAGAGGAAGGGGAGAGATGGCTGTTGCCTAGCAATCTGGTTGCCATAGATACCGCCAGTGCTCCCTCCTAAAGAGTAAACAGCTATGTACATTGAAAAGAGAGAAAGATGGAGAGGAAGAGGAGGAAGAGGAGGAGAGGAGCAAGGGGGAGAGTTATGGAAAGATCAGAAATTGAAAGAAGAAATAAAGGAAAGCCGAATCTGAGAAGTTCAAGTGGTAGGAAGAGCATAGAGTCGCTCAGAGGAGTTCATTAAAAATAACATAAAGAATGGGAGGAGTGAGAGAAAGCAGACAAAGAGAGAAGCAGAGCGAGGCACAGAGTTGAGGACCAGGAAAAGAAAAATCTCTTCATGATTCATCATATAGATCCCCCCTGACACTCTGACTGCTAGGGAGAAGGCAGCGTAATATTGGAGTCTGCTTCATTTGGCATTCTGTCTCAAGATGTGGAGCTGTGGCTTTCTGCCTGGATGTTCTGTGGTCCCTCAGTGATCTTGGCCATGTTTGGAAAAGCCAACCACAGCACACCACCCTCCCACCAACTCCATCATTGCTTTCCATCACTTTCTGGTCGTTCTTTTCCTCATGTAACTAAAACAAACTGTGACTTTAGCATTTTCAAATAAAAACAATCAGCAACCATTACAGATAAAATGATCTGTAAGCAACACTAATTATTACTCTGAGGGGTATTTTTTTTTTTATCTTTTTTTTTTTTTTTAAATCTTGAACATGTATTTGGTTCTTTCTATCAAACCTGGTGCAGAAAACGAGGCTTTAAAATTCTGCTTGGAGTAAACAACTAAATGAAAACAGCTTCCACCGACTAAAACTCCATATTTCTGATCAAAACCGTCTCCCAAAAAATGGGATGCTGCGTTTCCCCCCCTCTTTTTTTGTGTGAAATTCTCCCCTTTTATGCACTCCGCTTTGTCCCAAGTGGTAATTTCTGACATTTCCACATGATGGTGCAGGCCCGGAAACGCTGTACAGTGGACCATGAGAGGCTGGGCGCAATTCAAACAGGATTTCACAGTCACATTCCCAGCCGGCTTTCTCCCCTTGAACCAAATAGGATTAATAATTTGCATTTTAACTCTTTATCGACGGGGACATTGCTCTGTGCTGGCTAAGTGGCTCTTTCCTGAGAGTTTGCAAATGTGAGCACATTTGCTCAAAATAATCACACAAACACACACACACATAATCACGCCGTAAGCTTGTCTAAGGCTGATTTCTTTATATGGATGATTTATGGGAGTGGTTGCATGTCTGTGTGCGGGGGGGCATTCTGCATGTGTTTTCTGTATGTGCACGCATTAGAGGGCTGCAGAGCCTGATAGATAGACTCTCTGTGGTGTGTGTGTTGTCTTGGGTCAGTGTGATTACAGTGCAGCCATATATCAAGTTTTACTATGCACCAAAACAGCCTCCGTCCTCTTTACTTTGCAATGTCATCTCAGCACACTAACTCACGTTGCACACACAAAAGAACACAACCGGTCCCATAATGCACCGAGAGTTACGCAAGCTGCTGAGTGGACACGAGCGGAGGTAACACTTGTTTCTTTGTGCTGTGCATGAAAACGGCCAAAGGTTAGGAAGGGTGTGGTGAAGATAGAGATGGGGTTTAAAACGAGCAGGTTTTAGGGAGAAACAGAGGACTGGTGTGGGGGGTGGGTATGGGGGGGGGGACGGCACTGGCACAAGCATTAGTGTGACAACAGATGGATTGCAGCAAAGAGTTCCAATTTCCTCTCCGAGAGTGAAGCAGGAGCAGGCATCTAAAGAAAAAGAAAAAAAAACAACAGAAAAAAAAAGAGATGAAACATGAAAAGTGAAGAAAAAATAGAAGCACAATGAAGCGTAGAAGAGATGAAATCAGAAGCAGAGAGAGGAGTAGCAATAATGAGAAACTGCAAGGAGGAAGAAAGAGGAAGAGGATGGCAGGAGGACAGAAGCAGAGAGAGAGAGAGAGAAAGGGAGGAAGGAAGGAAGCCAGTGACTTTTCATCTGTGACTGACGGTTTCCATCTGACTGCATCTCTGTCTCCTTCTCTGCATAAAAAAAACCCTGAAAATGTCTCCTTAAGCGTTTGGGGTTCTGTCAGTGTGAATGTGAAGTATGTGCTGCTGGTTTGTGCCTTATACTTTCTCCTGCTTTGCATACATCCAGTGTCTGTTGTCCTCTGAACAATATCTGCTACTTTAAATATATTTCCCTATGTGTGAGTGTGTGTGTGGCTGCAGAGAGGTTAGAGAGGCTCTTGTGCGTCGTGTTAAAATGAACAGGGAGGGAAACTGGAAAGCCAAAGTTATTATGCAAAGGCATGGTGGTAAATCTCTGCATGTGCACGCGCTGCTTACTGTATGTGTGGGATTTTTGCCATGCATGTATGTGCTCTCATTGTGCCTGCTTGCACTACCCCTCAGAGGCTTTCCTCATTAAGCAGCAAGGCGACAGGAGTGCATAGTGTGTGTTTTCACATGCTGCTGCTTCGATACAACATGGACACATTTTTTCCCTGCTTCCTTTCCTTCTCTCCTATTCACTTCCTCCTCATCTTCTTCCTCCTCATTTTCTTTTTTTCACTTTTGCTCAAACCCTACCCCCTCCCTGCCTTTCCCCCCTCCCACTCCTCTTTATCATTTCCTCCTCCCATCTGAACCTGCTATACTGGAAGCCCTGTGGTCCTGAGTCTAAAGGAAAAATACAACAAAATGGCTACTGTCTGTAAAGACTTTGCCTACTTTTGTGTAACTGCTGCGAACCCCCACCCCACCCCCGTCAAATGTATTCACTTCAGTCAGTCCATTAAAAAGCAAAATGCCATTTGAATGTTTATGCATTAGAGGTACAATCAAGCAGCGGAGATGGAAATTGAAAAAAGAAAACAAACTGGAAATATTAAAAGATGCATTTCAGAGGAAAAACCCAGAAATATTAATGCACACATAGAAAGGCTAAGAGATATACTTACTGAACAAAAATACTTTTCTTAAGAAACTTTGAAAGAGACTGTCATTTCAAGAGACACACTAAAATCTACCAAATATAAAAAAAAAAGATAACTTGGCATCCAAGTTATCAACATCCAGCCCTGAATTAAAGGTTCTATAAAACTTTTCCTACCAAAAACGTCTCAATGTTTAAAGTTAAAGCAACACTGTGTAAGTTTAGGTCATACTTTACAGATTTAGCGCCCCTTGAAAGCAACTGGCAACCCTCTACTGTCGCAAAATGAACCTGTCTCATATGATGATTGGGAATTTAATAGCAGATAACTTCAGAGCAGCAGATTAGATTAGATTACATAGAACTTTATTGATCTCACAATTGAGAAATTCACTTGTGACATCGGCTCTTATAAACAACAGCAGGTGCACAAAGGAGGAAAAGGTGCATGAAGTATCAACATATTCTCATTATCAGTTCGTATGAAGTCGTACGAAAAGTTATGCACACTATTTTATACGTTTTGGACGTTTTTCCTCAAAAAACCACATCAGTGTGCATGCGCTGGCAGACAGAAAAAAAAGCAGATCCGCGGACGGACGTAAAACTGGAAAAAAAAACAGTGCAATCATCACTTATTCATGTCTCTAACTACGTTGCTTGCTGTTTTATATCTTAGGGTTAGAGTTAGGGTCAGGGTTAGGGCTATTTGTAATTTATATTCTATATTCGTGAAAAAAACGTCCAAAACGTACGAAATTACGGTGCATAACTTTTCGTACGATTTCATACGAACTCATAATGAGAATACACTGGAAGTATATACAGTGCATCCATATATATACAGTGGATGGTAAAATATAAAGAAGAAGAAAGAAGAAATTATATATAGTAAGGATTTAATGTATGTTATGTATAGGTATCTTATGCTGTGGCAGGTACAGAAAATGTGAAAAACAGGGCATCTTTTGTTAACTAAAAAATTGTATTAATTTTTAATTGCTTTACAGATCACTTTCTCCTCAATTCTGAGTGAGGGTTGTCCTCTGGAGTGAGGAATGAACTATTTTTATTTGCCTGCAGGGATGTTATTGGTCTTAAACAACCATTTGTATTGAGCTTAAAGTGAAGAGAATGAAATGCAATTTTAAAAGAATGCAATTTATAAAACTTAATCTGAAAAAAAATGTTAAAAGTGAAAATATAAAAAAGGGTATAAGTTGTTTAAAAAAAAAAAAAAAGATAAACCACTGAGGTAACTGAAATAGGTGACGGCTCTTGCAATGCAGGATTATTGCACAGGATATTAAATAGTTATTGCACAGTTATTGCAGCGTCTTTACTCCAGGTTATAGTGCAGTGGCATTGTAAAGATTGAGAACGCCACCATATTCACCACTTTCGATTAAAACCTACATCAGAGAACCACATTTATGTCTGATCTGTTAAGATTTGCAATGTCTTTTGTTGACTAACAGCAAACTTTAGCTTAGTACGTTTAAGGGGAGCTCAGACTGCCATAAAGCGCCACTCTGTGTCCCATTACTCATTCAGTGACAGATCAGACTCTCAAGTTACATAAGGAAGATTTTGCGAAGAGAAATCCGCAAATATCATGCATGCCAAGTGCTGTATACTAATGTAAAAAAAAGAAATCCCCTCATATATCTGATAGTAAAGCTAATTGTTTGCTCAAAAGTTACACGGGTTTACTCTAAAGTTACAAAAACATGGACAGTTTACAGATTATAGTGCTATCCTATTTGAACTGAGGATTCACTCACCACACTATGCTGGATGCTTAAAAATGAAGGTAAAACCTATGCATGTCAGCCTGTTGGTAATTTCTTCTGTAAATATTTGAAACCCACCCCAAATAGAATGAAATGAATATGAACATGCGTACTGTTCATATCAGATCCCAAAAAAAGCTACAGAAGTCACTCAGAGATGTGACAGGACTTTAAGTAAAAAAAAAAGCCTTATTATGAAGCATTAATTTTTTAGTAAGCCAGATATGTCAAACTAAGCAGAAAGAAAGGCATAAACCAACCGTTACCATATAAGAAGAAGCAGAAGTGAAAAATGGATGAATCAGTTAATCAGCTAATGTTGTAATGTTGGTCTTCTCTGTATAGCAGATTGAATCCAGTGTGGCTTTACTTTATTTAGTGTTGATATGTGGGGAAAATATGTTTTTTTTTTATTATTATTGTTTTTAAATATTTTTAAGCAAGACTGTACACCATAATCAATTCATCAAGGTGATAATCCTACCTTTATATATTCTGCATTCAGGCAGGCGTTAGCTCTGGGAATCCCAGTGATAGCTCCCTTGAAGGTGGCCAATCACTGGGGGATACCCCGCTGCTGTTCAAAGCATCTGAAGATTATATAAGTGTTTTTTTCCAGGCATGTGATAAAAACTGCAAATACCATAATATAACATTTTTGCCCAGAAGTTTTGACACTTTTAGATCTTGTGTAGGTATTAATTCTAATATTTTTCGCCACACTTTTCTTTGCAGTTGAATAAAAAAAATCTCTCTAAATTGTAAACCTAGCAGAGTGTAACCTGTTAGTATATTTTCATGCTCATTTTTCATGGTTTTATGATGACAGCGTCTCTCTCGCATCTCCAGGATTAGCGTCTCTTATTGGTTGATGTGTCGCATTGAGCTGTAAAAGCTCAGATCTTCCAACCACGTTAAAGCTTGAAGCTTAGAAAGCCTTAAGAGCACCCAAACCTGCAAACGTGTCAAGACGTTCTGCACAACAAGGCCCTTTGACTCTAGCCTCGTGAGACCATCCTGATCTCGCGAGCTTTCAAGGTTTCACTCGCAGATCAGTCTGGAGACTCTCCGTTAAAGAAAATTTGGAGCCGTTCACCAAACGAACGTCCAATCAGCGTTGGCTTTGAGGGGGGTTGAGGTGTGACGCAACAAGAAGTGCGACAGTTCAGTCTAAAGAACATGGCGGCTTCAGCCGATGAAAGTAGCGTTAGCGTGGCTATCGAGCAAGTTTTATCAGAATTACAGAGTATTTCTTCACTGAAAGAAGAGCAAAACACTGCTCTGGAGGCTTTTCTCAGAGGAAAAGATGTTTTTGCTCTTCTCCCGACTGGTTTCGGCAAGAGTAGCCTGGCTTGTGGTTGTGTTTTCGTCGTCGCTCTGTTAGTACATCATATGCTTGGTTGATCTGATTGGTTTATTTGGCCCGTCTATCACCAACATAGGCCAATCAGCTAACCAGTATTTTTTTGCCCCTTCCCAAAATTACTTCAACGGAAGGTTTCCAGATGGATATGCGGAGCAAATCCAGCAAATCCATCTGCCGGAGTCAGGTTACTTTGACTCCAGTCCATCATTGACTTTGCATGTAACTGGATGCCCCTAGTGCCCAAATGGCATTGGGTGTGACCACACCATCACTGATTGGCTTGGATAATATAATAATTTAACTTTGTTGATCTCACATTGGAGATATTTCTCTCTGCATTTAACCCATCCCCTTGGGGAGCAGTGGGCTGCCATCGTTGGGTGCCCGGGGAGCAGTGTGGGGTTAAGGGTCTTGCTCAGAGACCAAGAGTGGCAGTCTGTGGGAGTGGGGCTCGGACTCAGAATGTCAGGATTCCAAGCTCTATTCCCTAACCACCTGGCCACCACTCCTTTTTTTTTTGGGGGGGGGGGGGGTTTGTGAAGAGTATCCGTAAACATAAACTTACAAGTCTTACTGTAACTGAATCTTCCTACCAAAGGATTTTATTTAAAGAATTTCTTTAAAGATATAGCTGTATACTTTCTGTTACTTTCATGAACATCCCCCCAGGATAACATATTTTTTCTCCTTTTATCTAGAATGACCATTTATTTATCTCCACTCATCTTCGCATCAAGTTTTATTTAATCCTGCAGAATGAATTGATCCCACAGCATAAAGCTCCCACTACCGTGTCTACCAAGGGGACAGTTCGATTTAGGATTTCTCTGACCCCAAGAACCTTGTTTCTCATCTTACCATCCATATAACAGAAGATTTCCTCAGGCTGACCATCTGTTAATGAAAATAAAAAAAAGGTTCCTAAACCTTTCTTTCTGGGGGTCTTTTTAGTGTACAGAAAGTTTTCACCCCGACATTACCCCTAACCCCCAACCAACCTTTTCAGCAGTTGAACATAACGTCAGCTGCAGTAAATAGTTGTTTAAACAGTTAATCAACTATACTTCACAACTACCATATTTTTAAGTCAAACTATTCACTGTGTGAAAAAATGCAACATTTGCTAGCCATACTTTTTTTTTTGAATACCTTTAAAAAAGGTTTTTGATTCCTCTTTTAAGATTTCAACTAATTGGCTCTTGACCTTATGGCATTTGAACGTCAAAGGTGGTGAAAGGCAGTAAATTGAAGGTTAATATCAGACTAAAAATACTGATCTGGGATATTGACTTGTTTGCATTGTTAATCCACTCTTTTCTCATCACTAAGCAGTTCCTGTTTGTCTCCCTCTCACCAACTAGTAGAGCAGTATTTGCTGCATGATTCAAAAATAAACCTGTTGAACCAAAAACCAAGGAATAAAAAAGATTCATCTCTTAAAGATTGGATCGTTTTATCTATTTTAAAAGCATTCAAGATAGATTTCCTCATATTTAATGTCTTAAAAAAGACGGTAATATTTTAAGCAATTAGGTCAGACAGCAAAGGAAATTAGCGCTCCTTTGAGCTACATTTGTAAAGACTTTTTTTTAAAGGAATATTCAGCTCTTTGCCTTAAGCATGATAAAAGTGATTTGAAAAAGATGAAAAACAAGAGAAATAACTTGTTTTTGATAAAACTTATAAGACATAAGTGTTTGAAATTATGTCGCGAGAGCTCGAAAGCAAAATAACAACAGATTGTAATGAAGGAGCAGCATAGAGGAGGAAAAAAGGAGAAAATGAGACTGTTGGGGGGAGAAAGGCAGGGAGAAGGGTTGGTGTTATTTGGGGGGGAGAGGGGCCATTTGAGAATTCATCTCTTGCTGGATAATTCCCAGGAGGATCTCTCTCCAACACTTGAAAGCTGTGAAGTGTGCGGTTCTGCTCGTACTCCTCCTGGTAATTGGAAGAGAGGAGGGGAGGGAGAGAGAGGAGAGGATGGTCAGGTAAAGGAGGGAAAAAAAATTTGGGGATGAGGGGTAAGTAAGGAAGGCAGGCATTGTCAGGAGAAAAGGTTGAATTAAAAACATCATACAGCTTTTTTCTTTCCTCCCTGGGTCACTTTATTTCTTTCCTCTGTTACTTTTCTTTCTATTTTAGCTCCACATTTCCACTCCTCTATATTGTCTCCCTCTATTACTATTCTCCTCCCTCCCCCCCCTCGGCAGCACTGGCGTGTCTGTGGTTGCAGGCGGCTTCTGAAACATGGCCACAAGCGTTTAATCATTGATGGGAGATTTTTTTTTTTCTTCTCCTTTTGCGCAGGCAGGCCAGCGGGCAGCCTCGACTCACTCACGTACATCAGGACCTGCTGATTCACTCTCTGGAGTCCTTGAAATCACGCAAAAAAGGGAGCCAACAACGCAAACAAAGACACACACAGACAGATAAAAAGAAAGAAAGGCAGACAGAATGTGTTTTAGACGTTAGAGTGTGTCTGACTGTCTGTCTGCTTTTCTCCCACCAGGGAATCTGAGATGCAATCAACAGCAATTAGCCCAAATAAAAGCAGTGAGATAAAATAAATTTGTTTGGTCACAACAAGATGATAGAAATGTGTTTGCGTTGGCCTCAGGCCTGCACGCCTCGGCTCTGCAGCTTTACACATCCTCTTGCTACTCTCAGCAAACATCTGGTTCTGTTGGTTTATTAATAACTAAATACACATCGATGCACGGAGCCTCAACCAGCACCCTCTCTGCAGCTTCTTCAGTTTGTTCTCACATTCAGGTCCAAAATTATCGACTTTAGCCATGCAAGCTCTGCAGGAGAAGCTATAATATTCTGATCTTTTTTGGCTCTGCCAGAGGATATTTTGTTGTTAGTTCAACTTTATAAAAATGTTTACTTTGTCAGTGAAACTTTGGAAAACGTCTCAATCAAAAAGAAGTTTTAAGGCTAATTTTATTGTTTTCTCAAATTAAATTATTTTCTTCAAATTTTTCCATATTTTGTTTTCAAATGTTAGAATTTCAAGTTCCTCTTTTTTTAAATCTGATTATTACAAATTGCATTATTTTTGAATTGCTTTACAGATCACTTTCTCCTCGCTTCTGAGTGAGGGCTGTCCTCTGGAGTGAGGAATTAACTATTTTTATTTGCCTGCAGGAATGATATTGGTCTTAAACAACCGTTTTTATTGGGCTTAAAGTGAAGAGAATGAAATGCAATTTTGAAAGAATGCAATTTATAAAACTTAATCTGAAAAAAATGTTAAAAGTGAAACTATAAAATAGGTTTTGGAAAAATAAAAGCTAAAGAAACATCAAAGTTTGTTATTAAGCTTTTCAAAGTTTCATTTCTGGATTGCACTTTTTTTTCAAATTTCCTTTTAGAAATTGTGTTTTTTTTTGTTTTGTTTTTTTTTTGCTTTTAGGAATAATTGAACATAGTTCAATTATGAAAGTACTGAAAAACACTCCATAGCCAAATATTAGAAACAGTTGGAACATGTCTAATATTAGTATTTTCCTAGATTCAACATGCAGCTAACAACTCAAATACAGTTGTTTTTGTTTTTATCTTACACCACATCACTGTACACATTATGCCATTTAAAATACTGCCCTAAATGCCATTTTTTTCTTTCTCATAAGCACTTCAGCTAACATCCTATCTTCACTCTACCCCATCAGTGAAACCCCTCCGTTAGCAGCATTACATTAGAAGATATTACGCCTCCAGAGTCTATGAACTTAAAGACTAACGGANCACTGGACACATTAGGCAATTTAAAATACATTCCTAAATACCATTTTTTTTACCATCAGTGAAACCCCTCCGTTAGCACCATTGCATTAGAAGATATTACGCCTCCAGAGTCTATGAACTTAAAGACTAACGGAATAGAATCAAACTGTTATATGTTCAGTCTGTGGCCTTATAAAACAAACTATCAAAAAAAAAAAAAAAAAAGAGAGTACAGCTAATGTCGTTTAGTCTGTAGGATGAACATATATTAGTTTTTCCGAAAAAGTTAAAAATAATCCACTGGACTTCATTTCCAAGTTTGAAGACATTTCGCTTCCAGGAAGCTTTTTCATATCAAAATGTCTGGATTAGAGTTGAGTTCGAGGCTATTTGGAATGACTATGACCTCGATGACTGAGGATCTTCACCAGCATACATTTGTTTTTCCATTTCACCAAGGTTTTATATTGTACGTAATGTATTCATTCACTCACACAGCTTAAAACAACCATTTAACTTTTCTTTTTTTTTATTAGGATTTCATTTCGAATGTGTTTCCATATCGAGAGGCTAGATGGGCTTTGAGTTAAACCATTTCATTAACACTTTAATCGGCTAACAAAACTTTCAGTCTGCTAACCCAGTTTAAAAATGTGAACTCTGGATTAGAACAGAGGTACACTGATTAATTTCATCCCACAAATGATCTTTTTGTTAATGGGAGAATTTAATTTTCATTTGCTCTTTCAATATGTTTAAAAAAAAAACATTGATACAGAAGATCCTTTGAAATGAAATATATTAAAAACTAAACAGTCAGATTTCTTTCATAAAAGGTACACACATGCATGAGAATCATCAGGCCTGTAAAGGTATGTGAGAAGCCTGATCTTTTACCTGCGGATGCCTTGTTGCTAAATGTTCAAGATGATATTTTCTAATAGGTAAAACAATAACCCTGGATTATTATCAGGGATTATCAGGCCACAAATAAGTGATAAACACTGCAAAAGGTAATGGCTGCACATGATTTAGACAGTTTGACTCTTTACTGGAGATCTTCTGTTACTGCTAAGATAGAAAAAGGGGGTAAATATTATACAAACAAACACATTTAGTACTTCCTGGCAGAACTGATCAGGAGCAGCAGAAAGATGCCTTACATTGATGTCCAGGAAAGCAAAAGACAGTATGTCCCCGCCATCATCGAACGTCACCCTGGGTGGAGAGCCACTGCTCTGATTGAGCTGACATCGCTGCCCGCCCCCAAATATACCTTTGTTAATTATTTCATTATTCGTCTGCCTGATGGATCAATTTAGAGTGGTGTCTCTATGTCCTGCAGCCGCATCCTCTGTAGCCGTAGTTTCCTGTTTGCAGGATTTTTAAAATAAATTGTGGACGTCTAAAACTTATACTTATAATATTTTTTACTTTTTAGTCTTTTTGAGGTCCTGTGATGTGGAAAAAAGCTTTAAAAAGAGCTATAGTGACAATAATTTGGTACTTAACCGCCACCTTGTGGTATTGTTAGCAGGATGGACCTGGTGGGAAACGATGTCCAGTTCTGAGAACGAAATTCATATACTATTTTCATATTATATACTTGAACAAAACTTCAACATTAATACTTATACCCCAATAACAATTTATGTTTTTGGTATTTCTTCTAAATCAATGTATTAAAAATCATACAGTCCTGGTGTGTTTGCTCTATGCAGGCTTCCTTTGTTAGCCAACACTTTGAACATGGTAGTCTGCAGGCAGTTCTTTTCCTCTGTGATCGCTGGAGGACTGGGCCACTGGGAACTGTGAGCAAATGAAGAGGGCAGCACCTGCCTCAACACCTTTGATATTTAATGGAAAGGTCACCAAAAAAAAAAACAAAATGTGTTGCATCAGCGCTTTCACAAAATAGTCAGTTATCAAATCAACAATGGTCTAAGAATGATGTACGATTTTGTTGCTCTTGATTGAATTTTTACTTTTTAACGTAGAACATACTTAATCTTCATTCATTTTCTGTTTTCTTCATTTTGTTTTGGTATCATCGCTACTTTATAGCTACTTTGTTTTCAGACAGAATTGAACAATTTATTTATTACACTAATTTGGAGCATCTCAGCTCCTTTATATTCATCAAATAAAGATTTAAGCCGATGGGAAGCAAAGTTTGTGAGGATTCATTCAGTAGACTCACACTCAAACAACTAAACATGTCACAGTAGGACTTTTTTGGAACTGCAAATCCAATCAAAGCTTTTTTATCTCCAATACTAAACAGCAGGTTTAGTGTAATAACACTAAAACATCCATTTTGGAGCCTTTCCTTCTTCTTTTCTTTTTTGAGTGCATTTATTTCAAATACATAAAGTTTATTGTTTGAATAACATGTAATTTGATCATTATGCAATTCAAACAATAAAATAGACTATTTAGTATTATTGTAATACATTAATTATAAATACATAAACCTAATGATTATTTATTTTAAAGAAATAATACATTAAACTAATGAATATGCATCATAAGTTATATTTCATATGTTTGTAGTAAAATTACCCCCAAAAAAGTTTAAGGGAATTTGTTAAGTAATTAACTTACATAAATCTGAAAATCTGGGTGAAATGTTCTTGTGAGTGAAGAAACGAATATAGAAATAGGTCATTATAATTTGGTGCCCCAGATATCAGTGTTCATATTCATTAAAGGAGAATTCCGGTTTTTAACACTTTTAGCCCATTTTCTGTAGTGTCCAGGATGAAATCGAATGATCGACACCAAAATTTTGACAATTGG
>NW_015150939.1:182638-213141 GCF_000732505.1 Cyprinodon variegatus | reverse complement strand
TAGAATCAAACTGTTATATGTTCAGTCTGTGGCCTTATAAAACAAACTATCAACAAAAAAAATCCCTAAATAATCTGACTATTTAAAATTGTATTTTATTTTCTCTGTTTATTTATGTAGAGCCATATGACAGCATATATTGTCTCACAAACATTTTCAATAAAGAAGTTTATTAAATGGAATCATAAAGACACTTTTTAAGTGTAGATTAGCATTAAGATTAATCAAACATTTCTACATACTGAAACTTAACAGATTGCATTAATTAAGGCAGAATGTAATCCTCCCAGGTTACATTGCCTGTACACTGTCACTATTTACTTTGCAGCAGTCCATCATACCAGGAATGCATGTAGCGACAGTGGAGAGAAAAAAATTATCATGTATAAGGAATCTCCAAAACCGGGATCTGTGTGAACAGACCTCTGGAAAAGCTGACTGGGGTTTTAAATCGAGGCTGCAGACACTTAGAAAGCACAGAAGCAGTGTTCTGACAGTAGTTTCAGTTCAAATCAGATTTAGCAATTTAGCGCCAAAAGGACAACTTTCTCAGGGCAATTTACAACAGAAGAGAAAAGACAAAGTTTAGTGGCAGTAGTGGCTCTGCTTGACAAAGCAGGTAAAAAGCTTAGTCTATAGCTTTGTTAATGAGACAGAGTCGACCACTGACAGCCAGGACCTAGTGGATCATCTACAGTAGAGCAGGGGTGTCAAACTGGTGCCAGAAAGGGACGTGTGGCTGCAGGTTTTCTTTCCAACCAAGCAATACAGTAGCACACCAGACTCGAGTCATCTCACCAAGTCATCATGTTAAGACAGGACTCACTTGATAAAATGACTGGAGTCTGGTGTGCTATTGCTTGGTTGGAAAGAAAACCTGCAGCCACACGGCCCTTTCTGGAACCAGTTTGACACCCCTGCTCTAGAGGAGAACATGAAGCTGTTCATGTTACTATAGTAGCTCAGGCCACAGGACGGTTACACAGCTTAACAGAAAATAAGTCCAGATGTTGCTCCTATGAAAGACAAAAAAAAAACAGATTTAAAACATAAAAAATATAATTTAACTGTTGCAGCGGCAAAGGATTGTGGGATAGAAATGTTCTTTCTCCTTTCACATTGGACAGTGAATGTATTGCTGAATCAGATAATAAAGCGAGCACTGGAGCTCATTTCCTCAGCATTTGGGAAATTTGAACAGCACTTATCATGGCTATCACTTTAATATTTATAGGTCATTTCACTCAGGGAGGAACCTTTTATAAAAATGGCTTTTTGACCGGATCCAGTGTCTGTTTGTTTTAGAGAGAAGCCGCAGCTGCAAATCTGGAAGAGCATCATAACTTTGTTTCCTATTTATTTCGGCCCCTATTTTGCAGCTGAATCGACTACTGATAAAAAACAAAAAAATAACCCAGAGAAAAGTTTGGACAGCACCATTTTTATATACGTATGTGTTGACAAGAAACATGGGATTTCTCTGGGGGAAGCAGAGGGTATGACAAACAAACACCAATGCCTGTTGGTTGCCTATCCATTAGTGTGACTGTATAGAGCAGGGACTGGTGACATGTTGTCAGACTTTATTAGAGACAAGCACCCGGGCGCTCATTTAGACACACAGCTGACATGATCCTTTACCTTCAGATTATACAAACGGATCTGAAAGAGGCTGAAAGAGGTAAACTGAAGGCCTGGGTTGTGTTCAAAACTGTAAAATATTCAGCACTGAAATTTAAAACGATAATTTGGGATATTTAAGTGTGATCTAGAAGAACAAAATGATTCAAGGTATATTTTGTATAAACCTAAAATATAGATTTATACAGATGCAACTGATATTGGACTCTGCAACTCCTTAAGTTTCCTGCAGGAAATCTTAAGGAGTTTTCTGCATTGTAAAAATAATTCATGTACTTTTACATTTTTGCATATTAGCCTCGTGACAACAATCAAATTCAATGCACTCTATTGAGATTTTTTAACAATAGGCCTTCAGGTTGTTGTGCATAACCTAAATCAAAGCAACACATTAGATAGCTTTCAGTACTTTCAGTATTTACGTCTGTGTGGTGTGCATTTGACTTTTGGGCTGCACAGTGGGGATGGTTGTAGGTTCTTGGTTTGGTTCCTGGCCTTGAGGATTTTCTCTATAGAGTTAAAATATTCTCTACAGACACTCCAGCTCAACCAAACTGATGGGTCGAGTTGTCCAATGTGTTTCCTGCTAATGGTCCAAACACTGCCAGAGACAACCAGCAGAAGATGGAATGATGGGTGGATTGCTTCAGAATAAACAAATTAGGGTTTTAGAATCCACTGTTTATTTTAACCCTTTAACTGCCTTCTTAACCCCCAACTTCCATTTTGTATAGAAACTCGTTAACGATTTAATTGGCCAGGCGGTCAAAGGGTTAATTTTAAGTAGGTGCCATGTGAAGGCTTCAGTTTGTTAGTTAGGCTTCAGTATTAAAGACTAAGAAATACAGCAGACAGGTCAGGAAGAAAGCTGTGGAGAAGTTTAATGGGGCCATAGAATGATTATATAAGGTATTTGGTGCTGAATAGGGTGTGTAACATTGGTTGGGTTGAAAATTGCATATTTGCTGTTCCATGAACTCTAATGCAAGCCTGGTTAAAAGGCCTAGAATGAAATGACAGGTTTTCTTCCTTTTATACTATGCTCATGAATATTTAAATGAGCACTGATGTGCACTGATTGGTTGGTTTACAACGAGCGAAGCTGCTGAGCAAAGACGCGTCATAGCAACAAGCACTGAAACTCACTGAAACATCAAATTGTTGATATGGTAGGGTGACCAGACGTCTTCTTTTTCTCGGACATGTGCTACTTTTTATACTTTTTATGTCTGGGGGGAATTTCAAAATCGTCCAAGATTTTGGTTGGCTACAGTGCAGCAGAACCGAATCGTCAGCTCAGAGCTGGTCAGGGAACCCCTGGTTCAAATGGCCCAGCAGGCCAAAATAATGCCATGGTGGTCATTAGGGGTGTAAATAATAATCGTTTTGTATCGATGCATCGATCCAAAAGCCGACGATCCGATGCATCGACACGTCCGCAAGATCGATTCATGTTTTTTTTTTCCTCCGGTCTATTTTTATCCATTTGCTATTTTGCCCTCCTACCTCGCTTCCTGGTTATACTCTTACAGCAGTTTGTTGCAGCAAGCTTCACACAGACATTTTTAAATTATGCTCAGTATTGAAGCGTGGTCTGAGCTACACGCTGTGGGTCTAGATACGGCCGAGGCGGCGAGGAATTGGGGACGAGTTTAGTCCGACGACGGAGGGACATGAGGGCAAAAAGAGCAGAGATTCAGCTGGAAAAAGGGTCCCAGCGTTCTCGCGCACCTCGATCTTCTAGCGGGTCAAACTTCACGAGTTGTTTTCCGTAATTTCGGCCATAAAAACAAAACAAGCCGGCCTCCTGTCTGCTGCACTGTTTGCGGTCAACTACAATCTGGGAGAGGAGCAGCGGAGCGTCTCTCAAGGGGGCGGTGACGTCGACACTCTGGAGCCTTCTTCTTCTTCCTTTTTTTAATGGCGGTTGGCAAACAACTTATAGGTGCATTACCGCCACCTTCCAGAATGGAGTATGGACCAGACAAACTATTATATTCTCCCTAAAATACCCGTTCTTCTTAGAAAATTAAAAATACTACCAAAAACTACATCCCCAGATGACCTTTGAAACAATTCCCTTATTTCTAGTTTATTTTTATTCCTGTCTAACTCTCTAAGCAACATATCTCTTTCCTGAGTATATTTATTACATTCTAAAAAAATATGTTGGACAGTTTCTCTGGAGCCGAGGTATTGCATTGAACTCATTACACTGATATTGTGCAGTATTTTTGCAGTATTTTTTGATGCAACTTTTCTACTTCTGTTATTTGCTGTTGTTTCTAAAGAAAATGCATAATGATATTACAGCTTTCATTGATTTATTTCAAACTTGAAACTTTGTTTAGCCTGTAAGGTTTAAAAAAAATAATAATAAAAAAAATAAAATAAAAATAATCGATTAATCGAATCGAATCGAATCGTGGTGTATTCTTGAGTATCGAAAATAATCGAATCGTTGAGTCAGGAAATCGTTGGGTCAGGAAATCGATACTGAATCGAATCGCCATGATGGATGTGATTTACACCCCTAGTGGCCATTAATAAAATAGATCAATTAAAATAATACTTACAGCTTGCAGTTGTGATTTCCTTACGGTCAGAACAGCCCCTTGTTTCAGTGAAAGAAGTTTGGAAAATCCTGCTTTGAAATGTCCACGATTTTGAAAGCTGTCTTTGGTAAAATGCTTAGACCAAATGAGCAGCTGAGCATTAAACTTTGCAGGGATCTTCTGATAGACAAAAATAATCCATACCTATCGAGTCTTTGGATCCTTGGGAAGACTGAAAATTTCCCCGTTCTCCATGCAACCTGCAACACTGCATTTACGCCTGTGCTTCTGGCTCATTTTAAATAGAGGAACTGCCTGCTCTGTAATTCTTGTAGAAGTAAGCCCAGCTGTTGGCTAAACAGCTAAACTGGAGTCTTACATCTATCTCTATTTATGTTCTTGGGCCACAACATCCCTGAATTGATGTCAATTCGGGGATGTGGAAGATTGGCAGAAATAGAGGCGTCGTTTTCAGACTTAAAGGTGTCTGTGTGAGTCTGTGGCACGGCTTTAATATTGATATCCACATTGCAATCCATCCGTCTGATTTTGAGATGTTTTTTTAAACCATCTTGTTGTTCAAGTCCCTAAAGACTTGGAGCTCTAACTGCAGCAAAAGCTTCTACAAAGTACCGAATCAGGCGGCTCAGTAACATCGAAGTTTCTGGCTCTAACTCAGCAAAAAGTGAGGAAGTTCAAGGGGTATGCATGCATTTGCAAGGCACTGCGAGTATTTTAGTGTTCATCTGTGAATTGTGTTGTATTTTGGTTCCATCCTGCTTGGTGACTCACCATTGAAGGGCCGATACGCCATGCTACATCTTAGAGAAGAAAGCCTACGTACACAGCAGAGTGCAGTGATGGCCTCCATTAAAGGGATTATGAAACCAGCTTCAGAGAGACAGGCTGGAAGATGGTTGGGGTTACATGTGGAACACATACACACAGATATGCCCACGTACTGTACGTACGGAGCTCTCCGGCAGGCAGGGGGAATCTCTCACTTGGTAATAATTATTATGAAACGGCGCCACACTGAGCACTTGTTCCCTTTGCTCAGTGTGATGTCAGGTCTGTCCCTTCATCTTTCCGTCAGGAACAAGTACACTCAGTCCTATCAGCTTTCTGTTCTGTCTTAAGTTTCTTACTCATCTTTTTCTTTTCTCCCAGCGTTATTTACCTGGAGCCCCTGCCTCCTTCATGAGTTTGGGCTTGTCGAGTCCCTGGCTCCGGCGCAGCCTGATGTTTTTTTAAAGGAAACATAACGAGACAACAGGGACAACAGGGGCTTAGTGTCTTGTCTCTTTTCTTCTTCTTTGTCTTACATCTCAGCATTTTGTGTGTAATCACACTCCTTTAGTGATACTCCACGGTACTCTTCGTCACATCTCGGTGATGGCTGCTTTGTGGACCTCTTAGTTTTTCAACAGTTTTCAATCCCTCTTACTGTCAAGAGACTGACACTGGGTCCCCATCCCAGGACAACACTTCATAGCTCTGACTTATGAGTTTTCAGTTTACTCTTCACCCACTTTTACTCCGGAGAGCAGTTAACCTAAAGTACCTGTTTTTTCTTGTTCTTCTTTCAGCTAAGAAAGCACCGGACGGCTCGGTGATCGCCAACGGCTACTGCGACTTTTGCCTCGGAGGCTCAAAGAAGACGGGCTGTCCTGAAGACCTTATCTCCTGTGCGGACTGTGGACGCTCAGGTAGGACACCGCAGAAGGGAATGATTGGCAGGAGGAAGGCAGCCATCTGATGACCCACAGTTTGGAGATTTTTCATTTTCAAAGTACACCATTTGTGTTTTTAAAAAAGTATAAGTATTAGCCATTTTGACCAAACTTAAAGGGTTAGTTCTGAATTTTAAAAGTGAGGTTCTATGAAGTTTTTATGAGCAATCGTTCCCTGTCTTACAGAAATGTCTTTGGGCTGGGCAATAAATCCATATCAATATATATTGTGATAGACGCCTGAAAAATATCAATGTAAAAAATAGTGTTGCACGGATACTAATACCAGTATCAGGCGGGGCCCGGATCCAGCACTAAAATGGTGGTATCTGTATTGGGGAGTACCAATAATTAGGGCACGATGCCATTTTGAGAGCCAAAAGTTTATTCAACCTTTGTGACCCATTCCAGGTAGGCAATAAGAAGTTCTACTGGATTCACTTTATATTAGTTTTTTTCCCTGTTTCACAAAGGTAGGCACCAGATTAACAAAGCCATGATGGCAATTATTTTACATCCAAGTAGTATGCAGTTCTTCATATATACACACACACATCAATTTCAAACAGATGGTATTGCTTTGGTATCGGTATCGGCCAATGCTGCCCAGCTAGTTATCGAGTATCCGTATCGGGTCCAAATAATGGCATCTGCGCAAAACTAGTTAAAAATATGTCTGGTAAAATTTTGTGAACTTTAATTTAATGTTTCACTCTCTTATTGCCAAACTAAGCAAGACCGGTAGTAGGAATGGACTGTTTTAAAGGTTAGAGGTTATGTTTAAATAGGGTTAGGGTTACAGTTTAGTTTCAGGCTTTTTTTTAATGGGTTCTCATTTCAAAAAGGGGGGAAAAAAAATAATTGCCAACCTTAACTGATATGAGAGGTATATATAGGGATATATTTTTCAGCCCTATAGCCCAGCACCAGGTGTCACATAGACGGCTGTGTTCCAACGTCCACCCTAACCCCTAGATCTCTCAGTCACTATATAGAGCAAGGATTATATGGTGGACTTTATAGTGAACTCATTTAACTGACCGTTTGGTCAGATGATCGGTACTTTTGGCTCCCCGTTGGTCACGTGACTTAGCCTCTCTGCACGGTGCCTGCGCCATCTTTGCTATTTGTCGCTGTAATAACAAATCCCATAATGCTTTATGAAGAGAGTTCTCCCCGCAAAGCATGCAGGGATATCTGTTCGTCTAGTAACCAAGGATGATCACTAATTTTCAAGGTGGATTATGGGAAATTTCGAGTCCACTACTTTTTCATCCACTAGACATTCGGACACTCATTTAAAATGGTATAACCTCTCTATATATAGTGCCATATATAGTGATTAGGGCGGACACATGGATGGCCATTATGTTTGTAGAACAGTAAACCACAGAGTGGTGGAAGGCTAGAAGATAATGACGAAGATGTTCTTTGCTGTTTTAAGCAAACAAACAATCCTAAAAAAAAAAAACATGTTGGCCAAATACAACACTTTTTATGTTGATATTATCTTCACTTCAACAAGAGATCTTTATTAGCCTGTCATCTCTATCTCAGCTAAACAACACACGTACGTCGCTAAACTTGGCTAATTGTCTATTTGTTCGAAATATTAGTTTATAAAGAAAGATTTTTTTCACTATGCTCAGTGACATTATTGCATCACTTTTTGCTCTACTACTTATAACCTAAAACTAGCTAACTGTGTAATACCAATAGCGGCAAGCACTGAGTGTGTAATATATTAATTGTTTGCTCTGAAACATGGATTGTTTCGCAGCATTTTTTTGTAGCTTCAAATGTGTTCCCTTTTAAAATAAGTTCACTTCCCAGAAGGGATATTAAAATAAAAGCTAGGTTTTGAAAGTAATATGTCGTTTATATTTTTTACTATGAAACTTAAATTAGAAAAAAAAAAAAAAAAGGAAACAATCATATTTAGTTGGGGAAAAAAAATCAAAAATTTGATTTTCTTTATTTTTATTGCCCAGCCCTACGCTTATGTCAATTAAGAAAGTCGGACGTATCAATCATTGCCAACGTGCTGTAACTCCAGATTGAGAGCAAATATTTAGATTTTATGTCAGGCTCTCATTGATAATGATTATTTTCCTGGGTGATTGTAGAACTTATAGCTGTTTGGTGGATTAATACTGCGCCCAACTTCCAACTACTTAGCTTTAGCTTAGCAACACTGCAGTTATTTGACTGTAAAACAGCAACAAAGTTAACAAAAATGTCTTAGAAATAGGTAGATAAGTTATATCCTGTTATTTATAGTAAAGTATCTACTTGCTCTGAATACTTTTCTACATATTGATGTCTGCTACTGGGGGAATTATTATGGCTAAATAAACTTATGAAACCTCAACACAAGAAATCTGAACTATCCCTTTAAAGATAAAAGGACCATGCCATTGTTTCTTTTTTTGTTGTTTTTTTTATTTGTATTTGAGCCCTTTAAATAAAATTCATGGACTTATATGTCACGGATAACCTACAGTGTGAAAATCAGATTGCATGAAAGCTATTTGTTTTTTTAAAGGATTTTTTTGTTGTTGTTTAATGCATATAAGTGAGCATGCTCTACAACATCAAAATACAAATTATACAGTTATCAATAAATTCAAATACTTATCCAGTCACTGCCAGCTGGTTATGTTTATTGGGAAGGAATGAGTGTCTGGGAGGAAAGAGCAAATGAAAACAGAGCAGCTCATATAGTGTGAGGTGATTGTTTATACTCATCACTTTATTTATTGTTCTGTAACCTTATTTCAGCTCAGGGGATTTCAACATCAGTTACGTATACAGTAAAGCCAAAAATTATTCATACTACTAGAAGTTTTAGGTTTAACGTTATATTGAAATTTTTGGTTTTGTTAATGTTTGGCTCAGCAAAAGTTCCGACTTAAACCTACAGTAATAGAAAAGATTGGGGTGAGAGTAGCATACCTACGGAGCCCCCAAAGGGACATGGAGGGGAAAAAAAGTTTATTTTTTGTGAGATCTCGCAATACTTTTGTGAGATCTCGCAAAAGTATTGCAGGATCTCGCAAAAGTTTATTTTTTGTGAGATCTCGCAATACTTTTGTGAGATCTCGCAAAAGTATTGCGGGATCTCCCAAAAGTTTATTTTTTCCCTCCATGTCCCTTTAGGGGCTCCGTACATACCAGTTAAAACGTGCAAGCAATCTTTTATAGGAAGGAATTTATTGCCAGTAAGGATTTTTTAAAACTGAAATGCACAAATATATTATCAATTTAAAGTGGTAGTTTAAACTGAACTTTTTTTTTTTTTTTTTTCTTCTTTTTTTATTTTTCCCCCCTTTTTTTTGATAAGCAGCTCTTCTTTTTTCTTATCAGAAAAAAAAACCTTATGATTGAGCTGCTTTTGTATATCGTCCAAATCCCTGAGGGGTATGAATAATTTCAGGTTTCATCTTTCATGCTTAGGTATGTGTATTTGGTGGAAACTTTTATCCAAATCGATGTGAAAATGAAGACATAATAATGCAGTTTAAAGGAAACAATAACAATAAAAAAAAACCTCCCGGCTTCATGTGTTGATATAAAGTAGTAGACTTATGAGTTTGATGTAGCTCATATTTTAAACAAATGGTGCTTAGGACCTGCAGCAACTCTTAAAAAACCTGAATCCTGCTCTCCAGTTCCAGGATAAAATATTTTTAAACCACTTTACATAAATAAATCCAGAGAGAAGCCATCTTTGAACAACCTTGTATAATACGTTTCCCTAATTGTCATTTTATATAATAACTGTTACATAAGTTTACTGTCATCTGTGAGAGTGATGGTCTCCGTTTGCTCATGACTGAAGGTTTTCTTTATTAAATGATTGTGTTACTTTTTCCATCGTCAACCTTGTTTTGCTATTGAGAGTTATTGTACATTTTGGTTGCATGTAAAACCAACCAATGTTGTGTAATTGGTGCAGAACTTTTGTATCGATCTACCATGACTGCATGTACTGTATGGATACATATATAGTTATTCTTTTCATCATTTTGTTATTATGTAAAATAAAAAAGAAAACTGAACAAACATCACTTTTGTGAGCTGTAGTGAATGGGCTAATGGAAAAAAACAACAAAAAAAACTTTGGTATGGTCCCTTTCTGTTTGTTCCCACCAACACTGACGGTTAAAGAGACTAAAAGGACGGGCTTGAAAAGTTACAGTAAATCTTTATCTTTATCATGAACCTCTATCTACAGTCCTGGACACATTTATTGGCACCCCTGGCAATAACGTGTAAGAAGCTTTAAAGTAAATTTATTTTTTATTGCAAGAGTGTAATTTCACACAGAGGCATCTAGAAAAGCAAACCTAAATGGAAATTTATTGAGTAGGGAGAAAAATACCATAATTTTTTTCATAAAATCCCTGGAGTTGCAGTTACCGATACCCGATGTAATAAAAAAAAACAAAAAAAACAAAAAAACAACCACATTCAGCCATTTTCTCCTATTCTGTATTTTATTAAATGGAAAAAGCTACCAGATATATATATTTTTTTTATAAGATGTAGAGACGCACTAATCAGATACCTGGATCAGATATTGGCTCCAATATTGACTAATCACCTGGATCCAATATTAGGGATTTGATATCGGACATCCAATCCAGTGCACTTTACAAAGAACTGTTATTTGTTTATTTTGCTGCTTATTTGTTTATAAATAGTATAAATTATTTTTATAAGTGAGGTCATTTATTACCTTTTCTTAACAATGTTTATGTCTGGGCTAAATCCTTCAGTCACATGGCCAAATATATGGTTCAGTTAAATCAGATTATTATGGGATATATGCAGATACACTCAGCCCAGGTATCGGTATTGGATTGAATTGGAAAAAACTGGATCAGTGCATCGCTATTAAAGTGGATTCTTTTAAACAGGCCCACAGCACCATAGCTCCTCTAACATGCTTCACAGTGAGGATAGCGCCACCTTTTCCCCCTTATATTGATGTAATGTTGTACTGTAAAAAGAGATCGACCGATACATAAAAAAAAAAAGTTACTGTTTTTTCTCTCCATTTAAATGACAAAAAGACACAATGATAACAAATGTTGCACATGCCTTATCTGATACAAAAAGAGACATTTATGACTCAAACACAATGAAAAAAATAATCGAACCCCTTTTAGCACTTATTTAATCATATTGAGATACTTTAAAACAACTGTTTCATGTCCTACCCTGATAACACAAAACAATTGTGTTAAAGTAACTAAATATGATTAAGTAAATGCCAAAAAAGGTTGCATTATTTTTTCAGTGCACTAACAATGAATAGCAGATAGAAGTAGAAGCAATGCATGCGCTTAACTTGATTTCAAGGCATGGCTGTTGAATGCATTAATGCATTAGCCATGGTATTAATGTGGGCCGATACGGATGCCAGAACAAAAAGTCGAAAAATATTTCTAACTGTAAACCCCCTGGAGTGTTTTTTTTTCTGTAAAGCATAACTTTAGGCAAGGCAAGGCAAATTTATTTGTATAGCACAATTCAGTACACAGACAATGCAAAGTGCTTTACATGATTAAAATATAGGAAAATAAAATCAGAGCAAGTAGAAGAAAAAATTAAAAATTAAAAATAAAAAAAGACGCAGAAACAAGAAAGAACATTAAAAGCAGTTGGACTAAAAAAAAAAAAAAAAAATTCCAAAAGTAAAGGGTTTCAGTTTAAGTCCCAGTTCCATGATGGCAAATTAAGGGGATTGTAGTAAAGGGGTTAAAATCTTTGAAATAAAGAAAATGTCTAGATTCATTTTACATATCAAGATAAATTCACTCAGTTAAAAAATACGATTGTCTCTGATGTTTTAGGTCAGATTGTTTTAGCACTAATGAAACTGAGGAATATGCCAAGATCGTAAAGTCTGATATTTGCAAAAACCAAATGGCAGAGGTCAACCGAGGCTGAAGCGGTGGGTTTATAAAATGTGCATTTGGGAATTTTCCAAAGTGTACATCAGCTCTGTTTTCCTGGAACTGAACCACATCCCAGATGCAGACTCACCCCTGGGTGTGTTTTTAGGCTTAGTTAAATCTGAGAATGGAAATACACGCCTGGTATAATGAGAAAGAAGCTACATGGCTGCATGGGGCACCTAAGAGATGTTCTCATATAAGAAAAGAGCTCTGATGCACATCTACTAAATTTACCATTTAAAACTTTGACTTTTGGTAATATCTGTTACAAATGCCTCAATTAAAAAAGCCATTTGTTTCCTTAATTTTAAGTTGCCTTTAATAAGAAAAAAAGAAATAAACAACATGCATATCTTTTATTAAAAAAATTCTGTTTTTGGGTCACATTTTAGAGAAACTAATGAGAATTTCCAAAAACTCTGTTGAATATAAAATAATACAGTATGAATAGAAAAATAATGAAGCTTAATTTATTTGAAAGGCATTTTTAGGGGTGCCAATAGATGTGCTGTGTTATTTGGTCAAAGCCATATTCATTCTTAGGTTTGGTTTATCTTTCCCTCTCAGTGAAAGCGCTGATGTTTAAAGCTGCATTTTTTTTTTCTTCTGTGAAAGATGAATTTGTTTTAAAGTGTTTTTGCATCTGTTTCCCAGGGGTGCCGACAAATTTGTCCACGTCTGTTTATTGTAGTTACCAAAAACACAACAAAAACAGATACATTCAAAACAGATTAAAATATTGTGAAAATTTCAATGTTATGTCACAAATTTTAGAAAGTATAACTGTTCTTTTTATTTAGATTTGATCATTATGGCTTACAGATAATCAACTATCCTGAACACCAACAGCTAAGGTGGAATAGAGGCCCAGGCTGCTTTAAAAGCTGCCTTCAGGGTATCTCTGCCCTGTTGGGCCTGGTGTCATTTATTCTCTTCCTGACAACGACCCATAGACTCTCTAAGGGGTTCAGGTCTGGCCAGTTTGCATCCCAATGCAGTCCTGCAGGAAAATAAAATAAGCATCTCCATTCAGCTTTTCAGCAACAGAAACAGGAAGGGATACAATCATCTCTGATAGATAGGTTTGCAGACTATGGACTCCAAAAAGCTCATTGGACCAACACCAACACCAGCATGAGACATGGACTCCCTCCACTCTGCACTGGAAAAAAATCAAAATCTAGACAAGTCATTTTTTCTTAAAACAAGTGACTTTTTCTTGGATTTAGGAGGTAAAAGAGACATGTTGCCAATGGAACAAGACAATTTACACATAAAATAAGAAAACACAATTGCATTGTCTTATTCCAAGTTCATATTATCTAATTATCTTATTTTAAGATTAAGAATATTCATTCCATTGGCAAACGATCTCATTTACCTACTCAAATTAAGGGTAAATACACGTAATTTAAGACATTTTTACTTATTTGTATATTGTTTTTCCAGTGTGGGGCCTTGATTTCCAAACGAAATGCACGTTTCTTTTAAAAGGAGGCATTTAAACTACTATTTGACTTTACTTTTCTTTTTCTCTAGTGTGTCTGGTCTAGTCAGAAGGAAGTCCAGTTTTCAGCCCATGTTTAGGATTTATCCTTGCTTAGAGACTCCAGATTTAGTCATGTGAAGCTCTCCAAAATTCTTGGATACATTTTTTTTCCAAACAATCCCCATAAAATTGTATTGGTGCAACTTTTACCTGAGTACTTTTTACTTCCGCTAAACTTTTTTTGAATGTGCTGAGATGCAGCTCTTTGAGAATAACCAGCTTCTACCACAGTGAGACACCATTATGAGGTTCATGAAACTTTTCCAGGAGTTTTGACTTCATTAGCTGATTAGGGTCTACACTGCAAAAACCATCTAGAATTAAGTAAAATAATTCTCAAATTGAGTGTACTTGCCCTTAATTTGAGTACATAAATAAGATGATTTGCCAATGGAATTAGTATTATTACTCCTAAAGCAAGATAATTATAATACTATGCACTTGAAATAAGACAAAGCATTTTTTTTTCTTATTTTAAATGTAAATTATCTTGTTCCATTGGCAAAGTATCTCAATTACCTCCTCAATTCAAGAAAAAGTGCACTTAATTTAAGCAAAAATTACTCATTTAGATTTCCATTTTTTGCAGTGTAACTCCAAAGGTCTCCAATATCTTCCTTTTTCCAAAATGTCAATATTTTTAAGCTAATAAAAGTTGGGTATTTGTTATCTGTAAGTCACAGATATCTAATTTACAGTACATAAATCCTTGAAATAGTTCAGCAAATATGTAATTAATTTATACCATGTAACAAATTATTGAAACTTTTCACAATATTATAATTTTTCTTACATTTACTATAAAAGTAAAAGGTAGTATAAGATTTAAATAATAATAAAATGGTTTAATTACTTCTGCTGACTTAAATGATTCTGTAATTTTCTGAATGTATTTCTTCTAACGTAAACGCTGCCCATCCCGTTATCACACATATCTTATCCATAGCCAAACACATTGAACGTACTTTTCCAAGCATGACACAAACAAGCTTTTACACGGATCAATAATATAGATTGTGAATTACTGTCCTCAAAACACAGAAGAAATGACAGAAAATACTGTGTGGCCATCTGCTTGTGTACATGTGTTGTGTTTGTGTGTGGGTGTGTGTGTGTGTGTGTGTGTGCGCCCAGGCCACCCGTCCTGTCTGCAGTTCACAGTGAACATGACGGCTGCGGTGAGGACATATCGCTGGCAGTGCATCGAGTGCAAGTCCTGCAGCCTGTGTGGCACCTCTGAGAATGACGTAGGATCCCTGCACCATGCTACATGTTTACTCCAAACATACGTGGCTGCACACACACACACACACACACACACACCCAATCAATGCGCAGGTGCATCTCGATAAATTTAAATGTTTGACGTTTTTTATATTTTTTATCAAAAAGTGAAGATTCATTACATGTTGAGGGATATATTTCAAGCATTTCCCTTTTTTTATCATATTGCTTTCAGCCTAAAGTCAACCTACTTTAAATTTATTGAAAAGTTATAATATTACTTAAAATCAATGAGAAAGGATTAAGTGTACGCTCCCAGTTCTTTGTTGGTGCTCCTTTTAATTGGTTGTTGTATTGATCCAGAGCTGCAGCCACCTCAGCTTGTGGCTCAGGTGAGGAGAGTCTTGGTTTCTTTCTTGCCTTTAAGTCATTTGTTAGCTTAACCATCTTTCCTCTACCTCCTGAGGGTTCTCCAAATTTTCCGTGTAGAGTTCAGGGCAGGTCAGTTTGCGCCAATCAAGCTTAGTGATACCATGATCACCAAAGCAGCTGTTTTTGTAGGTTGAGGCAATTAAAAAGTGCTGCAAGAAAATAAAACCAGCATCTCTCTAAAGCTCGTCAGCAAAAGGAGGATTAAGGTGTTTCAAAATTTGGACTTTGATAAACTCAAATGGACCAACACCACATGGTTCTCCAAAAACATGATTGACTGTGGGAGCTTCACTCAAGTCCTCATAAACATGGATTCTCTCTCATAACTCTTCTCTGAGACTTTGATTTTTAAATGAAAATTTAAAATTTACCTCCGTCCAAAACAGGACTTTAAACAAGGTCTGCAGTAGCCCATGTTCAGGGTATATACAGTATGTGTAGTAAGTGCTGAAGTCCCACTGCAGTCCATATAATGGGAATCTCCCTGAACTCTCAAATAATCTACTTTACGATCTTCTCAAGGACACAGCATTTCTGTTGCTTGTGCAATTTTTTGATTTTATTTAACTTTCTTATGATCCTAAATTTCATCAATCTGCGAAAAGCCTGCATCTTTAGCCTAACAGCTGTCAAGGTAGCTGTCTTCCCATGTTTGTATTAGACCAATCACTTCTGCAGCAGAAAGCTTCTTTTATTGGTTGCAGTTGATATTCTGAAGCTGAATTTAGGACTTTCTTTCCTTATTCTTAATTAAAACTTAAATATGATATGATTCTCTTTATGAGATATATTGATATATTTTCTAATTTATCGAGATGCACCCTTAGTAGTGTCTAATATTGAACATCCTATTATCTATTGACTCATGCAGCAGTACAGACGTGGACAAATTTCTTGGTGTTTTCTAAAACAAGTTAGCACAGAAAGCCAAAAAAGCCATTTCCAAAATTGCATCCCTTAAGATTTATCCAATTTATCCAATCCAATTTCTAAAGAAAATCTTGTAGCTTTTTGTTTATTAATCCAGTATTTTTATTTTATTTTTTATTAAAGAAGACAAATGTAAATGTCATGGACTAAAGCAGATGGTAACCTTAAATTACTTCATGGTGCTGACTCTAATCTGCAGGTCTCAATGAAATTTCTGCTATTAATATCAGGTAGTTTGTTCCTCTCCTGTAGGTCAATCTTCTCCGGCTGTCTTTGGAATCAAGTTTTGAGTAATTTTCAGACTTTTCCATGGATGTTTAAAATGATTAGGAACTAGGTCCATTAATGATCATGGGTGCATAGAGTCCAGAGTTTTTTTGTTGTTGTTGTCATTATTAAGTGTTTTTAAGTGAGTTATAACAGTGTTAATGGCTCCATGACCAATGGAAGAGGAATGGCTGAACCATTTGACATAAACAGGATCCCTTGGTTTTATTAAGACTTTGCTCCAAACTATTTTACAGCTGCAAGAAATGATTTCCACTCCATGTTTCACAATAGCTCTGGTGCTCCGGTCTATTCATTCAATGTTATTTTTTCTCTTAGTAAAATTAAAACTTATGTGATATTCTTCTATTTAAATAATATTGTCCTCTAAACTTTGAAGGCTATTAGTTCGGATTTTAGCCTTATCCTGTCAGGCTTTCGGGTGATTTTCCCTCATTAATGGGCCCCTCTTGAGTCTGCTATTATGTCCATTATAGCCCAGATTGGGACTGTGGGCTCAGCTGAGCCTAAGCTAAAACCACAGGAAACTCTGTGAGCCTGTCTACTATGTTAAAGAAGATTGCAGCTTTATGAGTGAAGGGCCGAGGCGAGCCAGTTTTCAGTAGCATAATCTGGTGTTACGGCTTGATCCCCAGTGGGCCTCAGCAGCTGGCCGCTCACATTGAGTCTGGTTCTGCTGGAGGTTTCTTCCTGTTAAAGGGGAGTTTTTCCTCTCCACTGTCTCTCCAAGCATGCTTATTGTCAGGGTTTGTCTTCGAGTCAATGAGTCGATGCAATCAACTGGTTTACCTTAGATAGAAAACTTTGAATCAATTGATTGTATGATCTGGTGAACTGTAAACTGCCTTTAGATGTCATGTGATGTGAATTGGTGCTATATAAATAAACTGAATTTAATTGAATTAGGGTAGCTAGGTTGTTATCTTTTAAAAGACTGAATGTGGAAAGAGAAGATTAAAAGATTTAAACAAGACTATTATAAAACTAAATGATGAAGGGGGCGCCAATCAGTCTGTGTAATTATTTTAGCCAATGAATCATCTAGTAGTATTTGATTATTGTGAAACAGTCCTGATTTTTGTCACTATTTTTAGCACTAAAACACATAAATTATCTGGGGTAGAATATTTCTAGCTTTTAAATGTAATCATTAAAGCTTACAGATAATGAAAACCCCACATTTCAGTGTATTGGAAATTAGGCAAGGGGGGTTTTATTTATAGAGCAGGGTAGTTCCCATTTTTTTATTGTTAGATCCCCCTTTAATTTAAAGGAAGTTCTTCATGCCGCCTCCAAGCAAACTTTTTTGTCAGTTGAACAAATAAACATCCACTGATCTAAACAATATTTAAAAAAAATAAACTGTAATCCTCTTTAAATAATAAAGCTACCTCTTTTAAATTATTTTAAATTGTATTGTATATTTTACAGTTTAACAGTATTCAATGTTGCCATCAATAATTTTTTTCAAATTACCTCTGAAAATTGTACGTTTATCGAGCTCATTGTTCCCATGACTGATGCCTTTGTTACTGCATCGATGCTGTGTAGCATGGAGGGCGATCAGCTACGGTGTTGCTTTGACATATCTGTCTTGCTGGGATTGCTGTCTTTCATCTTCCTCTTCACATATTGGGGGTGAAGATGAAAGCTTTTTTGCTGATCCATCCAGCCCAGTAGCTCTACGTATGGTTATTCACCCAGCTTTGGGAACCTTTATCTTCTTAAATCTTGTCAGTGGAAGGAGGCATAAAGTGCTCTATGATTTCCTGGTAGATAGATGCATTGACTGTGGTCTCCAGAAAACCTAGTGAACTAACACCAGTAGATGAGATGGCAACCCAAATGAATTGTAATGGTTGAATCTTCAAACTGGACTTCTAGCAACACACTCTGTTTTCCTTCACTCTTTTATAGATTCTTGATCCTTGATTTCCAAATGAAAAACAATCTTCTTATGAAAAGAGAGGTTTGGATCACTGATCAACAGTCTGAATTTGTGTTTCCTGGTTCAGAAGTGCCCTAACAGGAGGAATTAGCCACTTGTAGCCGATATATAGGACTCTTAATCGATTGACTCCAAGGCAAGGCAAGGCAAGGCAAGGCAAGGCAAATTTATTTGTATAGCACAATTCAGTACAAAGACAATGCAAAGTGCTTTACATGATTAAAATACAGGAAAATAAAACAGAATCAAAGCAGGTAGGAAAAAATAAAAAAATGCAGAAACAAAAAAGAATATTAAAAACAGGTAGACTAAAGAAAATAAAAAAGTTAAACTAATGATGTTTTAGTTGAACTGTTTAACTGGAACAGTCGAAGGCAATCCTAAACAAATGTGTTTTTAGTCTTGATTTAAAGGAACTCAGGCTTTCCGCACTTTTACAGTTTTCTGGAAGTTTGTTGCAGATAAGTGGAGCATAGGAACTAAATGCTGCTTCTCCATGTTTAGTTCTGGTTCTAGGTATGCAGAGCAGGCTGGAGTCAGAAGACCTGAGTGGTCTGGAGGGTTGATACACTGATAGCAAGTCTGTGATGTATTTAGGTGCTAAGCCATTCAGAGATTTATAGACTAACAGAAGTATTTTAAAGTCTATTCTCTGAGAGACAGGGAGCCAGTGGAAGGACTTTAGAACTGGGGGGTGATGTGCTCTACTTTCTTAGTCTTAGTGAGGACACGGGCAGCACTCCAGCCTCACTCTTCTCCTTTTAATATTCAAGAAAACTCTTTCATGGAATAGCTTAACCCTCCTCTCAAGGCTTTGGTCATTCCCTGTTCCTGGTGAACCTTAGCATTATTATATATTTGTAAAATAAGCCCTAAAGTCCTTGCCTTTCACTGTTAAAATAACTATATTATTTCCACCACATACTTCAGACACGCAGGTATACATTTATTTTCGTTTCACTGAAACACTTTTTAAAAATGTTACTAGTTGTTGTCTTAAAATCTCATAGGGTAACAAATTTGTCAACGTCTGTCACTGCTGAGGGTGCTGCTCCCGCATTTAATCCCAATCCACTCACCAAGGCATTTATTGTAAATATAAAAAAACATAAAAAAGAAGGGCGTTAACATGCAAACACAGTAATTTTCAACTCGTATCTTTTACCAATGTTTGCTACAATGTGCAAATACCAAATAAACCCTGCTGCAATAAATCTGTTTGTTCCCGAATCCACAGTTGTATGTTCGGAGTCGTTCATCTTGTTCACTATTGTTGAAGTCTGTTTTTCGTTTGTGTTGCAGGACCAGCTGCTGTTCTGTGACGATTGTGACAGAGGCTACCATATGTACTGTCTGAGCCCTCCCATGTCTGAACCACCAGAGGGTACGTACTAACAGTTGGTTCATTAATACTAACTTGTAGTTGTGTGTTAATGCTTCGAGAAGTTCAGGGGCGCCTGGGTGTGGTCACACTACACCGACCAGAACCACCATCTGGGAATATCTGAGCATCAGTGTAGGCACCTTATCTTTTCTTTACTCTCAGGACATATATATATATATATATATATATATATATATATATATATATGTTTTTAGTTTTTGTCTCAGACTTCATATGCAGTGAAAAGAGGCTGTAAGTCTTTGCTGGAACATTGTAATCTGCAAGAGAGAGAGAGAGTTGGCACTGCCTTTACGATCCCATTAATTGTGCAGGAACATCTATTTAAATCAAGCTGTCATTTTTCCATATAAGATGGCTGCCTCAGGATGTTTGATGGTGTTGTCATGGAAATCAGTTGTGGAAAGATAACTTGTTTCCATGGTAAAAGTGGCTGAAGACACAGTAGCGGTTCCACTTGTGTTTAACGCTTGGTAACAGTGTCAAGCTCAGCCCACACACAACCAGACACTTTTGATTTACCAGCAACGTGTCCTGAAAGCCAGCCTCTCCTTTGAGGTGAACACTCAGGGATAGTAAACTTACTCAACATGGTGTACGCTCTACCATCCCCGCTGTGCTTACTGCTCTCAACATCTTCGCCTGGGATGCCAGGTGATGAATAAATGTCACAAGATCTAGAGGCAGGCTGCAGACCAAGCTACTTGTGAAATCCCCTGCATCTACAAACTGCGGACACAGCATGTGGTGTTTCTTCACCGAGCTTTAATTTACAGCGCTGCTCAGCTCTCTGTGTGAAACTACAGATTAATCCAGCAGGCTTTATGATCGCAGTGATTGAACTTCAGATCTGTGATGTTCCTGATCTTTGTGTCTTACAGGGAGCTGGAGCTGTCATCTGTGCTTGAGACAACTAAAGGAGAAGGCCTCAGCCTACATCACCCTCACTTAATCTGCCCGTCGCCCTCTCCCAAACCGCCGTCATTTCTCCCGTGTTCTTCAGCACCTCCACCTCTCCCAGTTCCACTGATCTACTTGTTGGCGCTCTCTCCTCAATCTGTCCCTGTGACCTTTGGAGCGTGCAGATTAGCCACAGCGCTGCTCCTGCTCTTGAACGTCTCTCCAGCGGCAAGCCGTACTCCGTCCTCTTTTGTTCCTGTTATTCCCTTTTGTGCTTGACCCTAACTTCTGCCTCCCCCTCCTTCGTCTCAGCAGAGGAATTCATCATTCGGCAATAAGTTTGCCAGCAAGACACACACTTCAGCCCGCCAAGGGCACTTCTGAGGCGAACTAATCCACAGGAACCCTCATAAGGGCCCTCAGATGAGCCCTAATGATCTTCAGCTGTGACTCTGTCAAGTAGTGAGTAAGAATTAATACGATGGCGATGTGCTCGAGAGAGGACAAGGCAGTGGAGAACCATGGAGCAGTCTGTCTCAGTGTTTTCCCAACTGTGAAATGTACATTTAACCAAAATTTTATTTTCTTCTCTCTGCCTTCCTTTGTGTGCGGCAGAGCTGCTGAACTCTCCTCTGGTGTTTGTCTGGATGTCCCTTTCAACAGGGGCAGGAATTGTACAGAATTAAAACTGATTTTTGAACCACACAAAGATAAAAAAGACTCATCTCAATGGTAAATAAGGAGCATCCGGTCAGGAACTCAGACCACCGATGACCTCACCCTTTCCTTCTCTCCATGCATGGGGTTCCTACAGTTTAATGGTGCGTTTTGGAGATTGACACTGGAGGTTTTTAGTGCATGGTTACAACGCCTGGATAGAAGGGTTTTTTTTTTTTGATCAGATCAGATCAGACTGTATTTGAAAGATAACAGTTTTGGGCTAGCATCCATTGCAAGCCTATATCTGATCTGCATTCAGTCTGAGCTCTTTTGAAACCCTGACTGTGAAGCCAGTGTGAAAACTGTAAAACTTCTGGTGCTTGATGTGTGTTGTCTATGATTTCAGAATGTAGGACTGGTGTGTGGGTAATGCAGAGCTCATGCAGAGGCCTAAAAAATGTTTTCTATGATTCCTTTTATTTGTATGTGTTCATTTGCATGTTGTTATTTTGATTCTTTTTTTTTTAATGAAACTTTTAATTGAAATGGAAAAGGAAGCACACTTAATTCGCAATAACGTGTTTGTGATACAAACTCTTTAGCCACCTGTTGTGAGTTTAAAGCTCTGTTTGTGCCTGTGTCTGTCTGTGAGTTTCTTTGAGCAGTTTAAAGACTGTGGCCAGTTACAAGTTACCAGTTAAGGAGGACAAATGGTAGTCATTAATTCAAATGAACTAAGGAGAACTGAGGAATGAACCATATATAGACAGGCTGGCTGAGATACAAGTCCCATTGTAAGTCTTAGGTCTAAAGTCCCTGGTAAAATGAAAAGAAAAACTCCAGTTAAAAGAATCAAGTATGTTAACGATATCTTTTATTTGACCAGTCTGGCACATAATGCAAAGTAAACACAGGAAAAGTCCCATTTATAATCTGTGATACATAGTTTTAAAGCTTTAAAAGGCCAAAGCAACATAACTGGGTTTATTCAACACAAAGCAAGAGTCTTTTAATGGACTGAGTGTAACTAGACAGAATTTTTATACAAATCAGTCATATAAAAAACTCGAAGCGTCTCACACTGGCGTCACATTTACCCAGTGTTCATGAACTCATATACATTCATCCATGTGTTCACAGATCAGGTGATCAACTGATCTCATCAAAATATCCTTGTTGGCTCAAATGTAATAAGTAATTACAAGTGACTACAAATGCAATTCAAGGAAGCCCTGGATTTAGACATGGACTTATATATTTACAGAGTAATGGACGTGACTATGTTGGATTAGGATAATCTGCTGCCAGGTTAATAACAGGTTAGCAAAGTATTACCTGAATGAGCAAAGAAATTAGAGAAGATATGCTGAGCCAATTGATGACCAAATCTACTTGTATGTAAGATCAAAGGCATCACTTTCAACTTCAAGCCAGTGAAGCCGCTGTCAGCCTCATTTTTCTCTCAACAAATTTTAAATGCATGGATGATCTTTCAATCATAACGCATAAAGTCAAATTTTAAACAAAGTTTTGGATGACATATGATGTGTTTTTTCCCCCATAAAGTTGAATGCCAGTCAAAATTCTTTGCAGTGCAAGAATATATGTTTATTACAGCCTCTGAGGAAATGTTGTTACAGCGCTCCTATGCAGTAATGTATATTGTTTCCATAGACCAAGGGTACTCATTCAAACTTAAAGTTGCGTGGTCACCTTATTTGACATTTTAAAATTGATGCTGCAGTAGCTGACCGTGGTTGCATACTGTACTACTTGTTTCTGAAAGATTACCGTGTCCTGCTGGCGTATAATTTTTGTTTGCATTTTGTTTGTCCTTGTTATGTAAGTAGAAATACCCTTTGAGTGTATTTAAAATACCAATGGAGGTACAATACTGCAGATGTGTGAAGGGGTTAACAAGGATGTAATGGGCTAAGCTAATTAGCACCTCCTTGCAGAGGTGTTCGAGTTCACTAAAGAGGGAACTAAAGCTGCAGAGGCTTGCTTTTACAAGGGAAATAGCATTTTAAAGTGCTAAATCATTCCAATGAAAAGTTTTTATACAGGTGAATTTTTTATTTATTTAATTGAAAATTTTCTTAGCTTGAAGCTGTGTCCCTGTTTGCGTTTGTTAGGAGCTGAAAATCTGATTGGAGGCTTTGGTGAAGATGGCCTGTAACTTAGATATGCATTGAGACCAGATTATTGATTAATTTAATATTGGTTGCTCCTTAACCATGCTCAGCCGTTGCATAACTGCAAAGCATTGCAGGACGCCCATGCTCTGTCAGCAGTCACGTCAATTGTCGCCATCTGACTTTCTGTCTGATATTTCCGTGGTACTTCCAGCAGATTGAGCATACGTCTGTTTATGTCCCTTCATCTCACCCTGGGGTCTGTTTTAAACGAGGCAGGTTTACTGAAAAAAGTAAATGTTTTTTAAAACTGAAATGAGGGAAATTTTAGGTGTCTTTGATTTTAACGGCTGCATCCTCCAAGGATCTGGTCTACCTGGACTGGATCCGGCAAGGTCCAGGAAAATAAGGAAGCCAGAAGAGTTTGGCTATGAAATCAAACAGGTCCATCCCTCTCTGGCTTTCACCGTCTGTAAGCTCTGTCGCCTATCAACCATGACAGTTGACACACAAAGCATGCAAAAATTGATACAGAACTTCTTACTATCGTTCTGTATGATAATTACATTTTCACGCAGCTTCAACAGCAGTACTGTTGTCGCAAATTTCAGATTTATAGCCCCCAAATTGCACAGATATTGGAATTACTGCTTAAATTTCTACAATTTGCACAGGGAAGGATAAACCAAACTTTACCTGCCACATATCTGACTCAATAACAATTTAAAACAGCAATTTTCATTAATTTCAGATGGAACTATTAACATACTTGCATTGTTTTAAACCGCACTTACAATATTCCACTCTGCTCGATGCCATTTCCCCGTTTTCTTGGACTAGCAATGAATCACAGGACACCCAAGGCTAGGATACACCAGACCTGTCCTTCAAACCGAACAAAAAAAAAGGCTGCATCTGTCGGCGACTTAATGAGGAGTCTTCCAATCCAAACAGGCCATAGCGCCGTGCTATGATGAATCTGGCCTTCGGAAGACACAGCGTCTGAATTCGAACTCAGCATATGAGTTTTCCGTTTCACAAAGAGTGTTTAATCAACCTCTGCTTCTGTGACCATAGTAGCATTCTCCCTAGATCTACCCTCATTGGGAGCAGGTTTTCTTTAGTAAACTCAGAGTGTACTCCATCCGCATAAAGCCAATCACGTTTTTTTTAGTTCCTGATTTAGTCAGGAGAGCTCTGTTGTAGTTTTGTGTTAAAAATAAAAAGGAAATTAGTCACTAGCTCTGTTAGAGACATTAGCTTTTAAAAAAACGCAAACATAGCATGTCCTTTAATTAGAGTGGCATTAATTCATAGAGAACTAAATATTTAAAGAGACAGGGTTCTCAGACTGCGTAAAGATGTCCTTTATGTTTAGAAAGTTATCATTATAAGCGCTACTGTTTTGCCTCTTAGTCCATTAAATACATCCGCAACCTCATTCGTCCACGCATTTGCAGCATGATGCAGACTTCTTTCACAGGGTTTTATCTGATCTTGATATCAGTGAGAGCATACAGATATGTGACAACTGCATTATAAAAAAAATGCAAGGTCAGAAACCTATTTAACATTTATTGTGTAATGTGAGACAGGATCCAAACTGAGGAGGAACCCTATGAGATGATGCACAGGTCCTATCTGTTTGAACAGGGTTTTTATACTCCATCTTAACCTGCTGACAGCTGTGCTTCTCTCTAGTGCGACTGCAGCAAAATATAATACATTGATAAACTACCATTCAACCAGGAAGTTAGTTTTCCCCCTAATGTTATTGTATTAAAAACAGTCTATGGCAGGCCGTTTAGATATTTATTAGTTTGTCTTAATAGGTATTTTTGATATCCGATTTATTTATTTATTTTTTTTTTTGTTACACTCTAACAATACAAACACTCTAAAAATTCTGGATGTCTAAAAACTGATTTCAGATCTTCATATTCCTGCTGTTATAGTTCATAATTTGTTTTGTTTTCAGATCAAGACATTTTTAGATATCATAAACACATATTCTGTCAAGCTGAAAAACTTGAAAATACCACTTAAAATGTGTAAACACTTCTGGGTAGAAACTATATAAATTTAATTCTTACTATCAGAATTTTATTTTTGTTGTTTCCGAAATTCAGTTATAGCAGCAAAAATGTCATTTAGAAAATCTGTTATTACAGTTCCATCTAGGAATATGATTTTGACTAGATATAATCATATTTAAGTGATCTACAAACGGAACAACAGAGAGGAGAGAGCTTTTAATAAATGTCAAAATGGCCTGCCATTTAAACTCCATATAAAACTGCATCAACAGCAGTCTTCTCCTATGTCACCCTAGTCTCCCCTGCAGCTGTAGTGCTTTTGCTCTGTCTTTTAAACACATTCTCCACTTTCTTTTTCATTTCTGCATTAAAATCTCTATTTCTTGTGGTATGAAATAGGCACTTCCTGGTGCCTATTTTGATGGTGACTTAACCTGACTTAACCTGATGGATATGCGGAGCAAATCCATCTGGAAACCTTCCGCTGAAGTAATTTTGGGAAGGGGCGAAAATACTGGTTAGCTGATTGACCTATGTTGGTGATAGACGGGCCAAATAAACCAATCAGATCAACAAAGCATATGACGTACCAACAGAGCGATGATGAAAACACAACCACAAGCCAGGCTATTCTTTCCAAAACCAGTCGGGAGAAGAGCAAAAACATCTTTTCCTCTGAGAAAAGCCTCCAGAGCAGTGTTTTGCTCTTCTTTCAGTGAAGTAATACTCTGTAATTGTGATAAAAGTTGCTCCTAACGCTAGTTTCATCGGCTGAAGCCGCCATGTTCTTTAGACTGAACTGTCGCGCTTCTCGTTGCGTCATACCTCAACCCGCCTCAAAGCCAACGCTGATTGGACGTTCGTTTGGTGAACGGCTCCAAATTTTCTTTAACGGAGAGTCTCCAGACTGATTTGCGAGTGAAACCTTAAAAGCTTGCGAGATCAGGTGGTCTCACGAGGCTAATGGTGACTCACCGAACAAGTGCTTTGCCGATAATGGCTTTTTATACTGGTTATGCACGTGCTTAACTCTGAGTGGACCTACTCAGAATTGATTAAACTAACTCACAGCCGCTTTTATCAAACCAAAAACTCAGTTTCCAAACTTAGGCTGGATCAATTCAGAGGAAGATCTGAGTTTGAGTTTCTTAAACCTGCTTTGTGAAACAGGCCTCTGGTGCTGGAATTCTGTATAGGCTAAAATAGGACTCTCTAAAAAACAACTGAAACAGTTGGTTTTTAGAGATACAAATCTGATGCTCTTATATCTATATCTTATATCTTATATTCTGAATAGTGCACATTAATTAGGACTTAAAGTGTTACATGGTCAGTGTCATAGGATACATTCAATTTGTCATGATATTACCAACTTAGTTGTCTAAATACCTCTAAGTGGCTGGCTAATCAGTTGCCAAAATTAATATAAAACACTATGGACACTATGGTCTGTGAAGGGCATCCATGACATTGAAACTCCATCCAACAGCCTGTGTGCACCACAGGAATCATGTAAATTTGTTAATGATAACCAACAACCTTTGCTATTTACTAAGTCCTCTGTGCTAATATTGCTAATAAGCTGATGCTGAAGTGACAATATGTTCCTGATGTATTATGGGGCTATTACATTGGTAATATAACGGAAGGTTAATCCACACTTTACTCAACGCAGTTCAGTTTCTCATCTAGCTTAGGTAGCACTAAAATAACTCTGTAATATAAAGTCCCATTATTTTTATCTATAACCAGTGGATTTTATTTGAAGCCACTTCAATGGCCAACCTTAATAGGCAAAGAGCAGAATCAGAAAGATCGACTCAGCATTTCCAAGTCATTTGCTACAATCGAGTAGAATGTCATTGATTCATATGATAGCCGGAAATATTAGAAAGACTCCAGAGCAACAATTTACCATTCCATGCAAACTTACATTTTTATGTATAAATCTATGCCCCTCAAATTTTGTTGGTTTTGGTTAAAGTTGAATCTCACTGAAATCATTTCACTGAAATCAAAGAAGTTGAATAATAGGTCACCTTGTGCGTTTTTACCGAAACTGTACAGTAGCTGTCTGATAGGAAAGGAGTGCAGATGAAAGGCCTGTGCCGCTACTTCAGCTCAGGGTCACTCTAATAGTGCATGAATGACACATGAAATGTTCATGTTTGTTGTTTCTCCCCTGTAATGACACAAAAAATGTTCATCACCATTATGTTTGCCTTTTTTTCCCCTTTTGTATTTGTTTTCTTTTTGCACATTACAGTGTGGCTACATTTGTTCCTTCAGAGTATTTTTGTTTTTAGTCAGGAACTTTACTCTTAGAATCACCAAAACGTGTTTCCGTAAGCATCCAGTTGCATGGCACAATCCATGTAATGCTGGCAGTTTCCTTTCCAGATGACCTTCATTCAGACAACATGTCAATTCGTACCCAACCTGGGACATTCTGGCTCTACTGCAAGAGTGGATTATTAATAATTTTCAAGAAAATAACTTATCATAATAAAACATAAATATATTAATTCAGTAATCCATCCACTGAGAGTCAATCAAAGTTATTCTGGTCTTATGGGGGCTCATAATCTGTCTTATGTCATAAAAGTCATTTGGTAAAAGTAAAGATCAAAAATCTTAATTAATGGAAATAATGTCATAAAACAAATTCAGAACTATATACAAAAGAACTAATTTGTGTATTTTAGATAATTATAACCATCATTCAAAGACAAACCATTTCTACCAAGAATATATACATATATATATATATATATGTATATATATACGTGGGCATAACATGGAGGAAGGTTGGGATGAAATGGTGACAGCATGGAATGATAGAAAGGGATAATAAATTGGCAAAAGGGCAAATTGACCCAGAGCTCAGAAAACTGCACTGGTGTGATATTCTCCTTATTGTAATTGACTTTACAGAATTCACACCTTCCACTTGCATAAGAGTCTTTCATACATTCATGTGTTAATTCAGAGTGATATTTTCACAGAGGTTTACGATGACTTTTTGTTTCCGATCATTAACCAGTCAGAGCTAACAGTTAGACTTGAAGTGTGTTTGAGTGGAAATGTTCTTAATGAGCCTTACTGGGGAAATATTGGATGTGTTTGTCTTATGAATGGTGGAAAAAATAATGTTGGGTGGGGGGGAATGATTAGCCTTCTGCCTGGGAGCTTTCTTGGGATAAACGCGCAGAGTCAAACTCATTTTGATTGTACTCTTGGGAGGGACGGGAAGCCATGTTAGGCTGGGCTTATCTAATGAAATGTGAGCCTTCACTTTGTACAAAATGGACCAACCGATGTGAAGGAAATGTGAGGGTAACAGAAACCACAACCGGATCTACCGGGCCCACGGTTTGCCCTGATCTTTGGCTGCTGGAGCGGCTGCAGCTCGGCGTACAGACTTTGGGCAACTGTCCTGTATATTGTCATTGTGTAATTTTGCTTGCACTGTTTTTTGTTTGTTTTTTTGCTTTATCAAAAACCTGAAACTAATTGTAAGTACGTATGTGTGTGAGTGCGAATGCACTTTTTTATTTTTATTCTCACCATTTTTTTAAATGTGATTGTATGGTGTTATCAACACTGGATGAAGAGCAATTTTTAATTTGTATTTTCTACCTTGGAAGGAAGATGAAATCTTCATGGACATTTTTTAACCTCCCCTCAAACACCCACCCTCCTGTCTCTTTCTCTGTCTGGTACCTGGGAATGCTTTGAAGTGTGGACTGTGACTGCATCGCTGCCATCGCTGCTCTCAGTCATTCTCTGTGAATTCATTTAGCTTTCCCAACTTACCAGTTTCTCTCCTTGACTCTTTTTTCCATTAAAAATTGCCATTGAAAAATGAGCCCCAACCCTTTGTCTTGTTCTATATATGCTTATGTCGTGCTTTTCTCACTTCTTTGGTCCATTATTTATTTTAAAGATATATTTTTTATTCCTGTCTCTGTTAAATTTTAGGATGGAGAGTCACAATGTTCTCTTGCATGCAGATGCCCTCCTGGGAGATATATCTGCAAGCCATTTATAGTGTCGTCCACCAGTAACACTGTGTTATTGGGTTATAAATTCAAATTTTGTAGTTTTTGTCAGGACTAATTGACAAAAAAATATTCACCACGCACATTTTAATCCATACTTTTGTTTTTGAAAAACAACATTTTAATCTTTTTACATTTCATTTAGTGAACAAAAACTGTAATAAGCTTATTATTTTTGTTAAAATCCCTGTTGCTCTACATTATATAAGATTATGAAGAGAGTTCTGATTGCTATTCTGAGTTTGTGCAGGTTTTTCTATTTAGAAAGAGTCTCTGATCGTTTTTATTAAGCCAGTTCTAAATTGCCAGAGAGGTCTTTAGGATCATTGTCCTGCTGGAAGACCCAGCCATATTCCATCTTCTATTATATTAATGATGAAATGACGTTTTGGCTTAAAATCTCATAATTCATGGCCCAATTCATTGGTCCTTTAACACGGATTAGTTGTCCTGTGCTTTAAGTGAACAACAGCCTCAAAGCATTATGTTTCCAGCTCAGTGCTTTGCAGTAGGTACTTTATCGTGTCATTGGTAGAGAACTTATACACTAGAAAAAATCAAAATCTGGATAAGTAATTTTTTTCTTAAAATAAGTGCATTTGTTCTTGAATTGAGGAGGTAAAAGAGACATTTTGCCAATAGAACAAGACAATTTACATTTAAAATAAGGAAACACCATAGCATTGTCTTATTTCAAGTGCTTTGTATCTACATATCTTATTTTAAGAGTGAAAATACTCATTACATTGGCAAATCATCTCATTTAACTACTCAATTTAAGGGTAAATACACTTAATTTAAGATTTTTTTTCTGATCGTTTTTCCAGTGTAGTAGCATCCTTCTTCCTCCAAACATGATGGTTTGAATTTGTGCCAAAAAGTTTGATTTTGGTTTCATCCAATGACAATAATTTCCCAGTCATCTTCTGGATCATCCATAAGCTCTCTGGGAAACTTCAGACCGCCCTGGTCTAGAGATGCACAGATACCTGGATCAGTTATTGGTTATTGACTAATAATTTAGATTGGACATCAGTGATTTG
>NW_015150939.1:172553-182554 GCF_000732505.1 Cyprinodon variegatus | reverse complement strand
AAAGGGTTAAGTCTTCACTTACATGGCAGCATATATAGGTTATTCATTAAACAATTAAATTGGATCAGTGTCGGATATAAGCTCAGCCCAGGATTCGGTACCGGTTTGAAGCTGACAAAACTGGATCAGTGCATCTCTAGTCTGGTCATGTAGGCCACTGGTTAAAGCAGGGAGACACACCTGGTACTGCAGGGCCTTATTCCCTCTCTGCATGGTGTGTTACTGATGGCAGCCTTTGGTGCTTTGGTTCCAGCTCTCTGCAGATCACTCATCAGGTCCCTCTGTGTAGCTCTGGGATTATTGCTCACCGTTCTCGAGATCACTTTAACCCCATGGGATGAGATCTTGGATGGGGCCCCAGATCGAGGAAGATTATCAATGTTCTTGTGTGTGTGTTAGATTTTCTTCCAATTGCTGGAACAATAGGTGTTTTTATCACATTACTGGGGTTTCTGAGGAACCCTAAATTGAATCACACTACAGCTAATTTCTGAGTGGCTTTCTTGAACTGTATGCGATTTTTGAAATAAAAAGCAAAGAAAAACTAAATCTATAAAAGTATAACACTACACAGTCGTTGGTTTAAAAAGTTATTTTTCTCGTGGTGCTCAGCACCCCTAAACCTCTGATCCTAGAATCACCCCTGGCTGGCACAGTTAATCTATTTACACCAACATGCTGGTCTACATTTGTCTTCCTGGTGTTGTTTGACAGCTCTTTGGTTTTGGCCATCATTGAGTTTGGATTCTGACTGTTTTAGCTGTGGACAGGTGTATTTCATTCAGACAACAGGTGCAATTAAGACAGGTGACAAGTGGCAAAAAGGAGAACTTATTAAAGCTTTTATTAATCTTTTTACTACATGAACCTAAAAATTTATAATAATAATGAAGTAACTGAAAAAAAATCACAATGCCAAATTTGTGCATGTAATTTGAGTGGCTTTTTAGAAGGCAAATTTAAGTCAAGTCTTTAGATTGTGAGGAAAGTAGAATCTCCTGTCTTTGTATGACTTTCAGCTAATTAACACTGCAGTCACCCTTCTCTATTTATACCAGTTTTGTTTCTTTGTTTAGTTTTGTGGTGAAAATAATATTTTTAATGTGTGTGTTTTCAGACAACAGCTTTTTACCTGTCACAGCTTCTGCTCTGTTTTTCAGCTCAGAGGTCAGATTAGTTTTTTTTTTTAAATTCAGGTAAAATGCAGCTGTGTGTCAGAGCTCAAAGCCGGGGTCATCAGCAACCGCTTTCTCCTCTTTGCACTTTGAAGATCACAATCTATTAAAAGAGTCTATTGAAACACGCAACAGTGAATAAATTATTTCCTATTTATATCAAACCCACATCTGCTAAAACATCTTCATTAGAGCCGTGCTTTTCTTTTCTCTCTCCAGGCTACTGAAAAGGATTTAATTGGTTATTAACTCTCAAAAAAAGAGAACAGAAATGTTTCACGAAGATGGTCAGATAATCTAAAAACAGGGGACAAAGAAGCCCCATTGTCCACTATTCTTTTCAGGAACAGCAGTGCAGAGTATGCTTTGCTATTCAGGGCAGGTACAGCTTTTATTTGTGATATATTCCTGAAGATGAGACATTCCTCACTGCTGCCGTGTTGGACAGACCTGGCTGTGCAACGGCAGTGTGGGGAAGTCAGGCTCATCAACAGTTTCATTTTTATCCTTCCTGCTGCCTCCCAGCAGACAGACGAGACAAAAAAATACTACGCACTCTGTTCCAGGGGAAGAATATAGGTATTTTTAACTATGCTCTCTGACAAAAAAACAAAACAAAACAAAAAAGACCCTCCATCCATCCTTTGGCAGAGCTCCAACCTTATCCAAAATCTCCCACACCACCCCCAACTCCAGCCATCCTGTAGAGAAACCCACACAAAAAATGCCTCGAATTTCGACATGTGCGCTCAGGAACATACACTTTCACACAAAATCACTTTACACACTCACACCAAGACACACACACACACACACACAGAGCCTAGAGCCCATCTTCTTATGAGCTTCATTACTCTGACCCCTGTCTCCCTTTCATATCTCTGAGGATGTTGATATGGTGTGTATGTGCGTTTTAATATCCACCAGAATATTTTTGTATATTTATTGAAGGCCCAGACTTAGTACAAGTGTGTTTAAAGGTGTGTGTTTTGCATTGTGTGAATATCGATGTGTGTATATGTAGTTTTTGTGTGAGTGTGTGTGTGTGTGTCTTCCCAGCCAATTACCACATCTCCCAGACAGACTGAGACTGCCTGGGCCCTGCCAGCCAATCGGAGAGGGGCTTCGCACTGCCGGGCCGGAGGTGGTTGCCGTGGCAACCAGGAGGCCTGTTTGCATGGTGGCTGATGGAGGAGTGATGGATTACAGTAATGGGATGGGAGGGAGAGAAGGAGAGGGGTAGAGATAGGGAAGGAGGGAAGGAAGAGAGGAGTGAGGGGGGACGCAGGATGAGGAAGGGAGAAGGAGAGACAGAATGGGGGAGGAGGGGAGAGGTGACAAGGGGAAGTAAGGAGGAAGGAGAGAGCCTCATACATAAAGATATTGGAAATGTATGAATGCATCTGAAATGAAGCGATCTAAAAAAAAATATAGAAAGAGGGAGAGAAAATGATGAAGGAGGGAATGGAAAAGAGAAGAGGATATTTGAAATCGGTTGGGGGGGTAGATGGGGGCAGCCGTTCTCTCTGTGATTGAATTCCATTCTTTCTCTTTCCATCTGAGCTGAGGTGTTTGTCTGTCAGGTCATCTTTCCTTGGGGTGGAGGTAAGATGCAGCTTCACCATTTCATCTTCCACTGATCTCTGTGGACAATCTATGTGGAAACTTTACAAACATCTGGCCACAATCTCACATCCTGCTCCTTTAGAGAATGTGATTCAAATATTTTACCACAAAAGTGGTAAACAGTTTCTCCTGGTAAATGATTGGTGAGTTGGTAATTTTTTAAGATCTGCAGCAGACACCACATCCTCTGGGTAAAACCTACATCACATCTATTGTATAAAGCATTCCTTGCTTTGTAGATGAAATATGCTTTTAATTAATTCTATATCATTGATAAAAACATTGGAGCTTTTCTGATTTATATATACGGTCCTTTGTGTCACCATCATGAAGTCATGTTAACAATTTATAAAAGGTTTTGAGATCTCCAACATTCCTTCTTAAACTTAATGTGTTTAATTAGTCATCAATCAATGTGCATGATTGCCTGAACTCATAAATGAAAAAAGTTCAGATGAAACTATTTCCATTTAACGGGTTTTAGTGGGTGATTTCTCTTCTGATCTACTGCTTCTCTCACTTGCACCAACTTTTCCTGTTGCACTTCATGCAGTTTCCTCTTTTTTGCAGAGAGAGTCTGAAGATGCTTTTGAATTGAGGATTAAGCCTAATCTGCGCCCAGGGACCCTCGACTCCCTGTGATCTTTTAGAGCGACAAAGCATCAGTCTCCCACATTAAAGATGCAGTCCACTAAACTTCAGGGGAGGAAATCAGAAACATACATAAATAATTTATAAAACACATTTCTTTCTTTAGAAAAGATGACTGACAACAAATGATACCTTCAAAGGTTTTGATTTCCTGCCTTTAAAACATTGAAGATTTTCTCCGCTCTTTTAAAGGTATCAGTTTAAAAAAGAGTCTGGATTTCCTGTTGAAATACAGACAGAACCAGTCAGAACTATTCAGCTACTGGATCATAAATGTGCTTTTCCAGGTGGAGAACTTGGGAGAATAATAAAAATCTGCTATGCAAGAAGTGTTCAGATAGGAAATTCATTCAGAGATTCAACTTGAAATCACAACGCAACAGTGCGGCCTAGAGGCGGAACAGCCCAACAACACACAGGGGTAACAAAAAAAATAAATTAACTGTAACAGGATTTGCTTGAACTGCCAAAAAGAGAGAGAAGAAAAACTACAGGTTTTGTAATTTACTTCCAAAATAATAAAATACAGGCACTTGCTTTAGCTTGTAGCTGCTTCTAGAAATAGTTTATTTAATGCCACATTTATATGACGTTACTGTTTGACGCTGTTACTTTATATATTAAAAAATTGTGAAAGCAAAACATCCACAAAGAAAATATTCTTCATCACCTTTCTTTAGTTTGTATGAAAATGCCGCTTTCAGTCCTTTCTGTTAAAGACACTGTTCTGCTCTTAAGCAATTACTGACAACACAAAAGGGTTTAAAGGTTTTGAAAAGCGTACAGCGGTAGGTTCCCTTCTAGAACTGGATTCCAGGGTGGCTTTATAGGATGAAAGGTAAATGGCTGTTTGATATCTGGATGAGTGAAACAACTGTCTAAGTAGGAGTTAATTAAAGATTTTATTAGTGGTGAAGAAATCAGAGTTTCAGGAGGAAGTCAGTATATCTACAAAGGCAAAGGTTGGCAGGAGATTGGTGCTTTCTTCTCTGTTATTTCACCTCCAGGATAGTGTGGAGATAAGGCGAAACTCTGAGAGTGGATCGGTAGGGGAGGGAACAGAGCTCAACTTTAAGGCGCCCAGGGAAAAGGACCGCTGTTGGAAGAGCTTTGAGGAGATTTGAGGCAGGGAACTGGGGGACACTTTACAAACAAACACTAAGAATGAGAAAGCCAGTAATATTCTGAGACAAGTCAGTATCAATAGACAACAGTTGGTAAATACCAGAACCTACCTCCTTACCTTGTGATTTCTCTCTCATTTCTCTTCATAAAAGCTACGTCTAGCCTGGTGTTGTGTTCAGCTGTGATGCTCTTCTGAAGTTGGGCAGCGGCTTAATGGCTGCCAACTTCCTGTTCTCCTTCCATAGATAATAGGCTTTGTCCTTTCTGGTAAATTTTGTCTTTCCTAAACATAACTACTGGTAAACATGGGACTAATGATGCGTTCCATTTCATCTCCTAGACATGAATCCTGGCTCAAACCTAAATATCTGTATCTATCCTGGATCAAGCCATTAAAGGAGCTTCTACTGCCATTGACTATTAACTGTTCCCTCACATAGAAAGTACTCCTGTGCTGTTCTGAGCCTGGTTCTTCTGTAGATTTCTTGCTGTTAAAGGGGAGCTTTTCCTCTCCACTGTGGCTACATGCATGTACATGAGGGATTGCTGCTAAGTGAACAAAAAAAAAATGCAATCAATTCGCAGCTGTCCTTTATGTTTATCTGGGATTAAACTCTGCAATCTTCTTGATTTCCTACGACAGAAAACTGTGTAACCAGTCTTTATATACAGTTTGAATAAGTGGACCTGTAATGTGCTTTGATATTATATGAACTGGTCCATTTTGTATTGCTGTTACCGTTTATAGACTTTTTTTTTTTTTATTCATTTTTATCACTGCTGCTTACCTTATTGCTTACTGGGTGTTAGACACTTAGTGGATGTGAATATGATTATGGCTCATATTGTCATGATCGGTTTAAGAAATCTGACCCACATGCAGAGAAACCACTCAGAGAGCACGAAAAAGGTTTAACAGGTTTATTGGAGGAGTTACAGGTGTGGATCTTGAACTCAGTGAGCTGGTGAACAGGAACTGGAAGTCAGAAGGGAAGTTCAATGGTCAGTTCAGCTTCCGTGGGAATCTTGCAAGCTCAGATATTAAGAGTCATAGGAACTCACATTTGAGGGGGGCCTTGTTAGTCCTTGAATCCAGACTGTGTGGAGAATCCACAGTTAGAAGCACACGTAGGAGGGCAGACAGGTTGGACCAGCGTTGGACCAATGGAAGGAGCAATGGAACGGACTGTCACCCGGATTTCCGATGGGTACTTGAATGGAACATGTGGAGGTTTTCCCCTGCTCAACGTGACTCGTTTAATCCTTATGGTCCAGGTATCCAGTAACACAGGAAAGCTTCCTGCTGAGGAGCAAAGACAAAAACACGTTAGACTCAGAGAAACAAAGCTAGATTAGACTCAGCTAAAGTCAGCTTGGCTAGAGTACCCAAAACTGGCAAACACTCTGGCGTCGAGGTAGTGACAGTCCACTGCTCAAATACTCCTCCAGATAATGATCCAAACTAGCCGCAGGTGTGCAGGGAGGGACAGCGAAGGCAGGGCACCTCCCGATGAAGGGAAAAAGGAGGCACACAAACAGGCCACACAAACTGGATTTCTAACACATATAAGCAAAACAATCTGGCATCTGCTTCATGGAACCAAGGACCTTCTGATGAGCTTCACCTTCACTGGAGCTCACCTATGCTTTTCATTTTTTCACTTTTGAGAAGTCAGAGAAGAAAACTGTTTTCTGTCCATCTTGGCGAGCTGAGATTGTACATTTAGGAGAGGGGTTATTATTATTTGAGTTCATCATTGGATCGTTTGTAGAAAAAACATTATATCAGAGTGGATAAAACTGTGAAATAATTAAATAATTTTACTATTAGCTCATGCTGCCATTAGCTTCCTGAGCTAATCTGCAGCAATATGAGCCTCTTCTCTAGTTGTTCTGTTTTAAGTAGCAAAAGAAAAATTCATACAAAGAAAAAAAGAGATCATTGCTCATCATCAAGCTACTGTCAGGGAGATGCCCTCTCTTTATTTTTTGTTTCTTTGCCTTTGCAGTTGTTTCCTGTCAGGGTTTAGTTCTTTAGTGGCTCACAGTTGTTTCCTTTCCCCTTGGCTTCCTTCACTGGAAAAACTATCTAGAAATAAGTAAAAATGTCTTAAATTACATGTATTTATTTAATTTGAGTAGGTAGATGAGATAGTTTGCCAATGGAATGAGTATTTTTACTCTTAAAATAAGATAATTACATAATATACCCTTGAAATAAGACAATGCAATTGTGTTTTTCTTATTTTAAGTTTAAATTGTCTTGTTCCATTGGCAAAATGTCTGTTTTACCTCCTCAATCCAAGAACAAATACACTTATTTTAAGAAAAAATTGCTTATCTAGATTTTGATTCTTTCCATTGTTCTAGTTAGTTCCACTCACACCTGCTCCATATTTAGCTCATTAGCCTGTCCTTTGTTTTGTTCCCCATATATACTCCACATCTGCAGTCACTCAGTGCTTGTTTGTGGTTGTTTTCCCTGACGTTTCTGATTTTTGGGTTCTTTGCATTTTGAATTTTTTGATATTTGCCTCAGTTGCTTCATTAAATCTGCAAGACACACCTCAGCCTCCTGATCTCTACATTTGGCTCCTCATAACTCTCCACTCAACCTTGACAGCTACATGTTGTAAGATGTGCAAGGTGTTAGTCGACAAATACTAAATAGGCTACTTCATACAGACATCATGTCTATCACAGATGTTCTTCATGAACTGGGATGGATAAAGGGAACTTCAGACTCATGCTCGCTGAGATAGTCTTGGATGCTATGCTGGTACACAGTTTAAAAGTTAACTCTGGGGTGGTGACACATTTTCTACTGACATCAGGTGAGGCAGTGCACACCCCCTTTTAGTGTTTTTATATTGTAAGGTAACCATGATTGGGAACTATTTGTTCATTCTCAGCTCAGCGCTGATATCTGTAACCATTTCTGTGCCTTATTTATATTTAGGTGTTAAAGTGTTTTGAGAGTCATCTCTTATGGATTTTTCTATTGCTTCTGGGGGAAAAAAAGAAAGGAAAAAACACAAAAGGGTCCAACTACAGACAATCCAAAAATAAGCAGTCCAAGAAATTATCCAAAACTAAACTAAACCACTGCAACACATTTTCCACCATCTAGATCAAAGCCTTTCTACCAACACCCTGGTTTTCCAACAGGCTTTTAAGAGACGTTTCTGTCTAACTTTGGCACTATTTATATCAATATTGTTAAGCTAATATTGCCGAGTGTCATGTTTAATGCTGTGACCAACATGCCAAGGCGGTGAGAACAGCAGCATATGAGCACACATCTCACCGTTATCTTTCCAGAAGCTGCATGCTGAAGATTATGAGGAAACCTGTCAACATGGGGTGCTAAAAATATTCTGGGTAAGGACATCCTGATAACAAACATCCATACAGACCCTTCTCACTTCGGGGATTAATAGAAGAAATATAAAGAATTTCATTTACTCAATAAACTATTAGGTTCTTCTCTGAAAAGCTGCAAAATGATGACACTCCCTAAATGACTTGGAGTCATTGTTCCTCACTTTGTTATCAGGGAATCAGTTGGTGGCTAAAAATACACTGTAGTGTACCATGAAAAGGATTACCTCTGCAAATCATGTGAAAATATGATTAACCTGTATAAAGAAACAATGAAAAAAAAAAATTGTTGAATTTTCTAAACATTTTTAATGTTAATTGTTTAAAAACTCTAAACATAAGTGCTTTATTGCAAGTAGGGGAAGCTTCAATCCTTCTTCTATATATGTACTGTAATCATAACAAACAGTGGATATTACTTCATCTTAAGGGAAAAAAAAATTGTTTCTGGTAGCAGATTTTTTATTTTGATGTAAAATTATGAATCCAAAACAAAAACTGCTGCTCTCTGGTAAGTATTTACTGCGCTTATCTGAAATCTAAGACTAATACTTCTTATACAAAGTATCTTCTGGAAAGCTAACAAATAGTTTTTACTAATATAAATCAAGAAAAACTATAACTTGTTGAGGTAAAAATGGATTTCTTAGCAGCCAGTTCAATCCAAATCAGTTTATTACCATTTATAGAAAGTATTGTAGACTATAGTTTCCTAATGTTTATAACATAATTTAACTATGTTATCGCTACAATATTTATAATTGATCATAATGCAATATATAAAAATCTGATTTTTACAGTAAACTTCCCAAAAAAATGACATCTGCTTCTATTTTAATCAGTGAAACTAAATGTTTGCAGTTGGGAAATTTAAATAAAATCATTTGTTCTCTGTAATAAAGGAGCTGGAATAAAATGATGATCCCACAACACGTATAAGTGTGCTGACACATGATGAACATGCATATGTCACTGCATGCTCACACCTTTTTGGTGCTAATCATAGCACTTTTTTTTTTTTAGCACATTTGGCCCAGCGTTGCACACCCACCACATCCACACATCACGTGTTAGTCAGACTCTCCTTCATCCTAGATTGATATAAAGCTTCAGTAAACATGAGATCAAATAGAAACAGGGGTCATCTGGGTAGAAAGTGGTGAGAAGTCCTGTATAAAGGTGGCAGCTGTGGAAGAGGTCAAGCCGCAGCAGCAAGCAGGTGAGTGGAAATCTACTCCTGCAAACACACGGCACACACTTGCTGCTCCTCCTCCCATGTGTTAGCTTTGTAGTAAATCCACAGGCTTTCACCACACACTCACAGTATTTTTTCATCTTCTCGCAGGCCAGCTGACCCTCCTGAGTTCATCTCCTTTTACTCAAAATGCAAACATTTGAAGTTTTCTGCATTCTCCTGCCACTTCTCTTTTCTGCTCATGCAGACGTTGTGGAACGTTTTGAGGTTTGTTTCCTTGTTAAAATCTTGCAAGTAAAAAAGAGTATTTGGCCTCAGGTTGTCAAAAAGCTTATGTTTTCTTATTCTTGCTGCAGGATGAACCAGAATGCTTGAAATACTTTTATAAGGATAAGGTGCCTGAATGGGGAGCCTCCACATCTGGCGCTGCCCGTCTGTGTCAGCGCTTCGTCAACAGGTAGTAACACTAGTAATAAGTTAGACTTAGACAGATTTTATTTTGTCATTTTGTACACACATGTGTAAACAAAAACAAATTTTGTTTAGTACAGCTCTCTAGACTATTTCATTTTTTGAAACTGCAGCCTTGATAAGGTAAGCAGCGGTGATAAAAACATTTTGATGAAAAACAGTAATGTAAACATATGTGTCATGATTGGTTCTGAATCAAACCCACATGCAGAACACTACCAGGAGACAGATGAAAAGTTTAACAAAGTTTATTAAATGTTTGCACAGAAATAAGACTGCGTTCAGGAAACAGGTCCGGGCTGGATTCTCAGGCGTCTGCAGAGATGACAGTTTGGTTAACCAGGTAGATAGGAAGCGTTGTTTAGTTTTCAGATTAT